>NC_142928.1:51900933-51920933 GCF_046866305.1 Octopus bimaculoides
ATATATATGGATATATACATACATATATGTACATACTTACATATATACATATGCATATATGGGTACAGAAAGTCATAAAATATATGAACAACATGAAACACTGTATACGAAAACATGGAATACGAACTTCTTTTGCGAACAACCAAAGAAATTAAAAGAAAACAAGTAATATAAAGAACAATCCTTCATCAGTTATCGGCTATTTTATCTACTCCCTATTTCGAGCAATTACGATAAGATATATATATATATATATATATATATATATATATATATATATATATATATATATATATATATATAAACGCACTTGACTGTTTATCATCTGAATATTTTGAGTCTGCCTTCTGTTCTTACAATTACACAAGTATTTATATTTTGTACGTTTAAGCCCACGCTAGAATCCATTTATATGAATCATTGTCTCTCTCTCACTCTCCTTCCCTCTCAAACTCGCTCTCTCTCTCTCTCTCCCTCTATATATATACGTGTGTGTGTGCGTGCGTGCGTGCGTGTGTGTATGTGCGTGTGTGTGTGTGCGTGTGTGTGTGCGTGTGTGTGTGCGTGTGTGTCTGTTTGACACAACGCTACCATGTTCGGGGTAGGGATAATTCGATTACATCTTCCCCTGTCGTTAATTTCTACCGATCCCGAAGGGATGAAATGTAAATTCAACCTTGCGGGGAATTTGAACTCCCATCATAAAGATGGACGAAAAGCCGCTAAGCATTTTCCCGGCTATGAAATACATATAGACGTCTTTTTACATTTCCACCGGCCGTTCCGTTATCATTCGCGATGAAAATAAATTAGTATTCCTGGCACCAGCTCTCTTTACAAAACTAAACTGTTCAATTCCAATCTCAGGTTTTATTCTGCTTCTTGCCCACAGAAGTAAAATTCTCAGAATGATCTTTGTAATGTGACTCATGAGACAAATTGTGCGATGTTGTTCACAGTTCACTACTCCTGATTTCTTCGGAACTGCAAGAAAAAAATCGGTTTAACACAGAGCTTAAGAAATTTTCCCATAGGTCTTTATTAAATCGGTCAATTTTCTAATTCTATATTCCTCTAAAGCGTTTATCATCACAATGACGATGGTTATTAAGAAACACATGATTTAAGGAGCACCCTAGAATTTACACATGGAAAGACCCTGGTTATATCTCGAGAAACCAGATTGATTATATATCCATCAATAACAAATTTTAGAAATCAGTAGAACATGCAAAAACATACTCAGGAGCAGACTGTAGGAGCAACCTTGTACCAATAGTATGCACACTCTTATGTAGATAAAGGAAGAGAGCAAGCGCTGCACAGAAACTGAATTTTGAGCCGCTGAATAAGAGGTGCTGTTGGAGTATTCCGGAAATGTATGGAACGTATTTAATTTGTTGATTGACAATGTCACCTTAGTTGAAACAGCCCAGGAATGCCAAGGAATAAAAAAAAACAATAATAAATGGATGCCTTTCAAGGGTGAGTAAGAGACAGATCAGGAACAGGGAATCCAAAAAGTATAGGGAGCTAGATAGACTAGTTAAACGGAAGTGTAAGACGGCTAAAGAAACTATGAGAAGATGAGATCTCTGGCGTGAAATCAGGATGTTCAAACTCTGGCTGTATAAGAGTAAAGGATGGCACCATACTCGTTGAGTGAGAAGTTTGACATTTTTCATTGATGGACAGAGAATATAGGAGATTTATATCGTGATGCGAGAGCGACCTTGCCTAGTTTTATTGACTCCAATAAGGGTCCAAGGTTATATAATCTAAGTACTGGCAACCGTCAAAATGGAACACACGGAATTACTGAGATGATAACCGTATTAGAGGAATATTGCTATTTGCATAACTTAAGAAGTGTTTTTTCATCTATTTTGTGTCTTCTGGCGTCTAACATTCTAATGAGTAGGAATCATTGGATAGAAACCTTCAATATCAAATTGAAGCTAGAAGCGTTTGGTTATTTATATTTCGGTTCTATTACTATAAAGCACAATGCATTACCGTACTACTTTTCTTCTATTTTGGAATTTGGTTTTCTTCTTAATGTTACTATTAATTTTACTGAAATTTTTTTCACAGATAAAGCCTATCACTGTTTTAGCTGAATGTATTAATCCATTTCAGATTACAGCAGGGTTTTGTTCTTGTTCGTTTGTATTTTTATGCGTGGCCGTTAAGATGGAGATATGCTTCATGCTGAGCAAGATGTTCTTAGATATAAACTAATTGCAATTTCTGAGCTATGGTTTTATGTTACTATGTGTTTACATAGTGGTATCTATAATTCTTTGGGATTTTTTTATTATTTCGTACTCGTTCATGTGTATTATCGTCTACCTCATATAGATTATTTAGTTTATCAATTAAAAGCATACATAGATTACTGGAATCCTTCTATGAGGAGCTAAACTCTTTCTAAAATGTGTTTGTGTACTTCCGAAGGGAATTTTGTTAATCATGTATAAGTTATAATTCTTTAATCGGGGAGCATTTACATGTCTTCATTGTATAATGTTCTGTCACATATTTTTTTCTGTGGTCTGTTTCTTATATTTTCTTCAACATCTTTCATTTCGTTATACTCCCCACCACTTGAACTTGCTGCGAAATTACACTTTAAACATATTGTTTCTAAATCCGCATTTACAATAGTAAAATCCAAACAATTTATGAATAGCGATGTCCAGGAAAAGAGCGTGGGTTCACACAAACTTATACACGCCCGGGCCTTCTATAACCAACTTTCTTCAGTGCAATAGCCACGATCACATCGTCCATCAAGCTAAATGCTGTTCTAGGTTATCATATGACTTATCAATACATAGATTTCACTATACATCTATATGAAGTTCTTGGATTTGTGCAGAGCGATAATGGTGACCGTATCGTACGCTTGACGAAACACCAATAAGTAGCACACTTTCCATAAACAACCTTTAAGTATAGATTTATGTACCATTCAGTATTCCACTCCAAGAAATACTACACTAAGAGACTGGAAGTGACTATGGATCGATTCAGTCGAATACATGCAATGGAGGAAATTGGTTAACGATTCTGAAACAAAACTTGCTAAGGTCAAATACGATATAAAGACATGTAAGCAGTTACCCTATTAAATTTGAAATACGTAGCACCGTTCGAAACTTATCTCTTAGATATGGTTTCCAGTTTTCTCTTCAATAAATACATACGCCAATAGTGTTTAGAATGAATTTAGCTGCACATTAAGAATTTGGAAAAATCTAATAATACTCTCCTTTTCTCATATATTACATACAATCTGCACAAAGTGGAAAAGAAATTCGATAAAGAAGTACAATATAAGAAAATCACTTACAACTATAGGAAATTTAGCGCACAAAATTGTAGCAACGCAAAAATGGAAGCAAAAACATAACTGAAAAATTGAAATTAGAAAAGAATGTCTAAGTGAAGTGCAAAGTATATCTCAATATTATATACTACAAAAAGTTTCTCATCCGCACCTAACTGCAGATTAATAATTCCAGCTACAACAAAGATATAACAGAAAAAAATCTTCAGGAAAATTAATAATAGCGTTATGAAGAAAACCCGATTCCAACAAATGAAAAGCAATAGTGCAGTAATAAGCTGGTTTAGATATATTCATAACAAACACGAAACTAGGTTCACCCAGTTTGGCATTGCATATCCTTTCATTTTTCAAATCCTACAAACTATAAAGCCATACTTCTTCCAAGAATAAAGAAAATGAACATAATAACTCGCAAACTACTGTGCACATTCCAATGTCTCTCATTCACAAGGAGTCTGTCTGTGTTAATATATCAGGTTCCAAAAGTTCATTTCTTGTACGGATGTTGTCATACAATATCAGAAATATTTGTAGCCTCGGAGAACGATGAGTACTAGATACACTTAAATTTTGTTTATTTATTTATTTATTTATTTATATATTAGATTTTATAGGGAAAATAATATGACCGAATCACAACATTCTTATAGACATGTGTAAAATATCTTCAAAAAAATGACTTAGTGACACCTTCAATAATTTGGGTTCAAACTTACAACGACTAAACTTTGTATAATAAACCTCCTCGACAACACTTTCAGTTTAATTAATGAGAATTATAAACAGCACAAAATATGTACATTCCCATTATCAGCTGCCCAAATGGGTATCACTGTGGTTTCGACACCTGAGTAGCACCGTTCACTCTTGCAGTGTGCACAGCGTTAAAAATATTAACGCTGTCTGGCAATCCACAAGATTATTACTACAAATGACAGCATAAGAATAAATATTCATAACTTACAACTAATAAATAGTATTTCTGACAAAGAACTAATTCACAAAAAGACATGCAGATAATACAACAAATATAGAAGGCTAGGTATTTTGCTTCTCAATCAACATCACATAACAGACATGATATCACCCCCCCCCCCCTCTCATAACCAAACTTCCATGTACCTGGAAGTAAGGAAGCAGTGAAAGTTATATATTCGAACATTGTGACGCGTATTATGACTCATATTATATAGTATCATTAGAAAAGGAAATTGTTGGTTGCCTATTCAGTCACTGATATGAGCACTTAGATATATGTCATTTTAAAACGTTGTGTTCAACATAAAATAAGAATACACACCTCTAAAAATGCTATGCATGCTTCGACAATCCATGTAAATACTCTGAAATTACAGAGCCATCCATCTTAAAAAGGCTTGGAAACATAAATGTGAAATAGAAAATAGTGGTAATTTTCTGGTTCAGTTATTATGAGTGATGCAACATGTCAAGAATTAAATTGCTTCTGCATCATACTGCAGATATCACAAAATTTGTGTAATATATAATGTATCTATGGGTAGAGTTTTGACAATGGGTTATTACCAATAATTTTCTTTTTACGCATATATGTATATATGCATGCATGTATGTATAAATATATGTATGTGTGTGTATATTTGTATGCCTGTGTGCATAGTGAATATATATGTTTGTTCAGTTTTTAAATGTATTTAAGTACTGAAGAATGGTAGAGCATTTAAATATCCTTTTGCAAAACATATCAATGGTAATATCGATATTGGTCATCGATAATATAACTGAGATTTGATAAAACATATAAATCCATGTTACACAATCAAACGGTCAAAATATACCAGGAATGGTCAATATTCTTTTCACGTATCCAGTATATAATGAACATTATACTTAGTTTATTGGTACTTGAGAAATTTAGTATGATATTTGTTATAAATTCTATGATATAACAGGTTAAGTAAGGATTTGAACAGAATATTTTTTACATACCCACCAGACAGCTATTAATTTTATGAATAACTAAAAACCACGTACATATATGGTTATCGAAAAAAATTATACTTGGATATTACTTTATTCTTGAATATTATTTTGTAAGTCTAATACTGAGTAACGTGAGAAGGTTCCATATTCAAGGCTATTATATCACTGCAAATTGACAATGCGCACCATGGGTTTTGAATCATGATCAACACAACTACTCTACTATTTTCTGTACTAACAGTAAATATGCTACACTGAGGAAGAAACTAATTCGAATGCTACCTCGACCAACATTTTTTATGTCTATAGTGATGATTGCTATTTTATTTTTAATGCTAATCTAAATGGAGAAATGCATGATCATTAAAAAAAAATGTCAAATCAAAATTTACTAAAATTATTCCATCCTTCAATTTGACAAAGAATATTATTTTATTACCATTACATTTAGGCTCAGCCTCTCATCCATTGCTGGTTTATTGCCCACTAAAGAGTAATAAAATGTATTTTCTATGTCGAATGATACGAAGCTGAGCCCATTATAAAAATATAGCTAAAGTGCCTATAAAATGAAGAAATTTCCAACTATATCTATCCTTTGTGACTTAGAAGATATGACGAAAGAAAGAGAATACAAAATTAATTTTAAAAAGAATACAGCTATGCAACATATCTACAACGAACACATAAAACAGAAGCATTCTTATAATAGCTTTGAAAACTATTCAAACATATCCTTCGATTATGCTGCAAGTTGTATAAATAAATACACTCAAGCAACTTAATAAATTGTTGAAACATTTTGAAACATTTTACTAATGCCACCTATTGAAGTGGGAACGATATTGACTTTTTAGGTAGTGAACAAAACTTTTTAATTAGACCCTGGTCATTTTCTATGCAATGTAATAAAGCCGAATAATCGATTAATTGGAATTGAAAATACTACTGTTTTTTTCATTTTTACCTTTCACAAATTAATGAAAGGAGCAGACGGTAATGATTAGATTAGAACTAAGAATGGCAGTGAATCGATACCGTATATTACTACGTCTAACTTATCAACCAACTGCCAATATTGGAACTAACTAGATACATAAAATTGCATGTATAAACATAAATATGCGGTTATTTATGTGATGCGACAAAAAGTTGTACCTGGGTGATAAACAAATTTACGTGTGTTTCTTGAGAAGTGCCATAATTTATAATCAGTTGCGTCATTTTATATGATTGGCATTGTTCATAAATAATCGATCAGCTAATCCCAAACCCATGTAAATGTTACTGGTATGAACACATGACATTTATAGGGGTACATCACTGAATTTCAACAGTCCCTAACTCTTCATTCGACTACCTTGTATATTCAAACTAGGCAGATAACACTGTCTTTTTTTATATGTACGCCTGATGAGTAGCTAGTAAAGAACCCCTCGTTGAGTAATTACTACTTCTGAGGTTCAGTTGCAAGGAAGCATATGTAGCCTGGATTTTACCTGCTCCATTCCCTAAATTTGAATTTTTATTCACATACATGGTAACCCTAGTTCCTAACCGTGAACTATAAAACAACTTTTTCCAGCTTATCGTAGTTTGATGTGGGAAACATTTACAACCCTTTATGCCAATAAATCACTGTTGATCCTGGAAGTCGTTTTTATGCTTTCTACGAAATGTTTGAAGCTTACTAACTTCCTACACCTGGATCAATGGATCTTACTTTTACATATCATTATGTGTGTGTGTGTGTGTGTGTGTGTGAATGTGTGTGTGTGTGCATGTGTGTGTGTAAGAGTATGTGTTTGTGCGTAAGTATGTGTGTGTAAGTGTATGCGTGAGTGTATATGTATGTGTGAACCGCATGACTCAGTGATTAGAGCGTCGGGCTCACCATCATGAGGTAATGAGTTCGATTCCCGGAGCAGGCTGTGTGTTGTGTTCTTAAGCAAAACAATTTATTTCACATTGCCCCGTTTCACCCAGCTGTAGAAATAAGCTGCGAAGTCTGGTGCCAAGATGTATCGGCTATTGCCTTTCCCTTGGATAACATCGGTGGCGTGGAGAAGGGCGGCTAGTATGCATAGGTGACTGCTGCTATTTCTCGGAGGGTAAGTTTCTAGGTGCAATCCCATATATATACATATAAATTTCCTATGCCAATATGCTTAAAAATAGAACTTAAACCGTCTAACCACATACAATATTTTTCACTATAAATACACTGCGTGCTGAATTGAGGAAAGCAAGCGAACAGAAATTTTTAATTCGTTATTCCCGAATCGGTCAGATTTCTGGATTAATCCACAAGGATTCTTCCTTCTTCAGCGAGAAATACGTGAGATTTCCAAAATTTACACGTGTGCTGAGGCCTGCTAGAGAATTTCTGTTTGGATATATTTGGGGTACATATATGTACTCATGATTTTGCATCTGTTTTTTCGGTGGGTATATGTGAGTGTTCCATTTATTTCTAATCGTATTTCTCGCTGAAGAAGGAAGAATCCTTGCGGGTTAATCCAAAACTCTGTCCGATAGGGAAAAGAGAAACACCGGCATTCTAAGCTAAAGAATGTCTTCACCCACGTAAGGTGTTGTTATCTGTTTGGTGAGATATAAAAAGTTTATTCCACTTTGAACTTTTAAATCCAAACCAAACGATAACAAAGGCGATCTACTGTGAGCAGCTTCAGCGGCTTCAGTCAGTGCTAGAAGAAAAACGACCATCTTTGATTTTAAGACGATTGGTGTTCTTCCATCAGGATAATGCTCGGCCATATACAGTGAGGATGACATTCCAAAAGCTGAAGCAGTTTGAATGGGAAACGAGGTCTCACCCACCATCTTCGCCGGACATTGCTCCATCTGATTATTATTTATTCCACAGTCTTCAAAATCATTTGGATGGAAAAAATATGGATTCTGTAGACGAGGTGAAAACCGTACTGGAGGAATATTCTTCGTCACGGACAAGTGAACTTTGGAAGAGGGGCCTTGCAAGTCTACCACATAGATGGTAGAGCATTGTAGAAAATGGAAAGTATATTTTAGATTAAAAGGAACTTTGTTTATTTTAATTTTGAAAAATAAAAGAAGTATAAAAAAACGCATTATCTATGGGATGACCTGATAGATAATTCATTGAGATTATTCACTAAGTGCTTTAATTAATTATTGGTTTGATTTTGACCTCTTTAAATTGAGAAGGCGTTTTGTAATAATATTAGACTTTTGTAATGTGTTATTCTGTAGACATCCGGAAGATTTAATCAGACAAAGAAATATATGATTGCTCTGGGGAATTTTCATGTGAAATAGAATAAATAGCATGTAAAAATTGTAACATTAACGCTTGATATAATATCACGTTTTACTTGAAAATCATATATATGTCATTTAATGCTGCAGATATCAAACTGTCTGACAGCATTACTGAATATTTGAGCTTTCTTTCCATAAAGACAATCAAAGTGCGATTTTAATGTCAGCCAGGTAATTTAATGCTAGACGTTCTCACTTGTGTACATGCACAATTTAAGCATTGCGAATATTCAAAATATGATTAGACAGAATGATATAAATTGAATTCATTGTCTGTAATAGAAAGAAAACAACCTAGAGATATTTTCCTCATTACAATCTAAATACATTATAGATTTCTTTTGGCACATGACTAAACTGTTTTAGTGTAGGGTATATGATCATTAGAATTATTACTTGCTTCACCGATTCTAGAATGATTATTTGAAACATAAATACAGACTGCATCAGACTGTGATGCAACACATCTAAGAGCTGCAAGGCATATATTCAATCCTGGAATTCTAACATTACTGCCAACACGTCGATATCAATAGATCTAACATTTATGCTTTAATAGTTAAAGGGAACTGGCCAATTGAATATAGTGATGAGCTATCAGCTATAGCATCGTGATTTTGAGTGTGCGGCCGACGTTTTATTGTATTTATTAAAGATTTCTTAAATTCACCGTGCTTCAGATGACCTATCAATTGATACTCGCTTCTGTATATTGAGAGAATATTTCTTTGGCTTCAATTCTAACAAGATTATCAAAAGATGACTACTCTAGTGGGTATTTCTCTACAGTATTCTGCAGTTGAATTAATTGAGAAACGATCAGCGTTTATCTTCGACTCCATGTCATTACTTTTCAACTGTTATCTATAATATTATTCTGCTTAGTAACTGCGTATCTTAGGTGTTTAAATGATAGCTGAAATGAAAAGCAAAAAAGAAAGAGAAGGGTGTGAATAGAAAGGAACCTACTAGAGGTGAAAGTTCGGAGAAAGCAAACGATATTAATTATGCAGTTAAGAAGTTACATGTAAGGAGAAGCACAAACAGAGAAAGAGAAGGCTTTCGAAAGAGAGGACGTAGGCAGAGGTAGAGGTAAGGATACGTTATTTAAAAACATGCAATTAAACATGCAATACGCGGGGGAACGCAGTAGATGTTAAATTTGTGGTGATGTTATCGCGAAGGATATTGACTAATGAATCGGGGTTGCGTGGTTATGAGAATGATGGATACAGTGATGAGTGTAGTAATTCTATTGCACTATACTATCTTTTAAATCGTCATGCATGTGCTTTATAGCAATTAAGTGTCGTCTGCTAAGCCGACAATTTCAGATGTGTTTGACACTAATATTCTACTTCGACCTGGGTTTGTACTGCTGTAACTATTGAAAGAAGGGTAATACAGTATTCACATTGATTATATGTAAGAACATTGTGTGTGTGTGTGCGTGTGTCTCAGTATCGAGCGTCAAACTAATACATCCTTTTGTTGTTTACACCACCTGTCCTCGTCTGTTGTGTTTTTTTTTCGTACATTCTCCCATATATATGTATATATATATATATATATATATATATATATGTATATATATATATATATATATATATATATATATATATATATATATATATATATATATATATATATATATATACATACATATACACACACACATGTATGAATGTTTGTATTTATGTATGTACGTATGGTTGTACGTATGTATGCATGTACACTGCACGTTGCCACCAATAAGAAAAAGAATGATTTAGATCAAAGGTTTATTCAAATGTTTAGATCAAAGGTTTACTCTATTAACATGTATACATATACGCAAATGACATTACGCACTCGAATGGAAGTAACTTAATTCTACAACAACTATATTTGTGATTAAACCAAACTCATTCTTTTTCTCATCCCCCTATCTCTCTCTTTCTTTCTCTCTCTGTCTGTCTCTCTGTTTTTCTATCTCTCTCTCTCGCTCACTCTCTCTCTCTCTCCCTCTCTCCATCCCTCTCTCTCTATCTATCTCCCTCTCTCTCCCTCCCTCTCTCTCTCTCTCTCTCTCTCTCTCTCTCTCTCTCTCTCTCTACACACTTCTTTCATATCACGTTCTTTCTCGCTCCGTTCATGGTTAGCATTTAACTTTAGGGTTTCATGTTAGCACTTAAGATAACAATTCTGAGTTAGGATAAGGATTACGTTTACGCAGAAACTGAAAAGGGATTCATAAGATTTGAATTTTTAAAGAATTGAACTGGCATATGTTGGGAATATCTTCTTAAAAGAAGAAAAACAAAAGTGTCTACAAAGTGTTCTTGGTCCAAAATTTCGCTGTCTTTTACGAAAAGATTTACAATAAGTCAGATAAAGTGATTTGCGACCTTACAGATGATTCTCTGAGTCATTAACTCGGGCAACGCCGGGTACTTCAGCTAGTATACACACACACATGTATATAGATATAGATATTAGCACATACACACACACATACTAACATACACACGCACGCACTCACACACACTCGCACACGCATACACACACTCACACAAAGACAGGCACACACATACACACATACAGTTTATTTCTGTGTTCCTTTCTGTCGAAGAGCGTAGGCTCGATACGTAAAAGACTTTCTTACTTCCCGAGCGTTAAACTAATACATCTGTTTGTTGTTTACACCACCTGTCTTCGTCTTTTGTGGGGTTTTTTTGTAAATTCTCACTATATAAACATATATATATATATGTGTGTGTATATATGTGTATATATATATATATATATATATATATATATATATATATATATATATATATATATATATATATATATATATATATATATATATATATATACATGCATACATACATCGAAGAGAAATCGACTGGCTAATTCGTACATCACAAGTGCAGTCTATGAGTCGAACAGTTAAAATATGTTTGACTTTCCTCAATTTCCAAATGGGAATTTTATGTTAACTACATCCCAGAGATGGTGCCTTGTATCTTTGTTGGAAACTGGCTCCCTCCTCATTGGAAGATTTATAATAATTAGAAAAATACAAGAGACATACATAAATAGAGAGGCTTGCTTCCAAGCAGATTCATATTTCTTTATTGCCCACAAGGGGCTAAACATAGAGGGGACAAACAAGGACAGACAAAGGGATTAAGTCGATTACATCGACTCTAGTGCGTAACTGGTACTTAATTTATCTACCCCGAAAGAATGAAAAGCAAAGTCGACCTCGGCGGAATTAGAACTCAGAACGTAGCGGCAGACGAAATACCGCTAAGTATTTAGCCCGTTCTTCTAACGATTCTGCCAGCTCACCACCTTCCATGCAGATTCTGCCCACTGAATTTCAACTAAGGCGTTAATCAACCTGAGACTATAATAAAAATATTTTGCCCGGTTTGTACGCAGTATGATCATATCTAGAACCACTTGACTTTAAATCGTACTATTTGTTCACACACCCATGCCTGAACCAATATTGTAAATATGACTTTTCATAATCGACACCTCAGTGAATCAGCTACTATACTATATTCCCCGCAGGCGTTGATCCATGTCTATTTATATGAACTTTGCTATGATATCAAAGTTAGGATGTAAGGGTGTGATATTTGTTAATGCTTTACGGGTGCAATCATAGTGACAGCAAAATATTAGTATGATGTTATAAATTTCGTTTCGTGGTAACAATTGTTTACTGTTAGACGTAAATGAAAAATAATAGATTACAGTTCGTAAGGTGACAAGTGTATAACACAGTGTATTGTTTTCAAAAATGTTTTCTCCTAAGACTGTATTTTTAACACTGCATATGAGAACTTTGACACCATCTCAAGAATTAACTGCTTCGAAAACTGAATGCACTATGAAAATAAGTTATATATTACAATAGTTGTTTATAAACTTCCCATCATCTAACCGTAGAATTTCTACGACTACGGCTATTATCTAAATGATTACTCCATCAATCGTTTTCTCAGGAGATTCTTTCTTCGAAAATATGCTTTAACTCATGTTCCTCACTTCTCGTTCAATTCTCTATTCTACATCATTATTAACATTTAAAGTAGTAGTAGTAGTAGTAGTAGTAGTAGTAGTAGTAGTAGTAGTAGTAGTAGTAGTAGTAGTAGTGGTGGTGGTGGTAGTGATGGTGGTGGTGGTCGTCGTCGTCGTCATCGTCGTCGTCATCGTCGTCGTCATCGTCCTTGTGCTGGTGATGGTGGTAGCACTTGTTTTTCTGATTGTTCTTGTTGCAGTGGAGATGGCAGTGGTGATGTTCACGGTAATATTTCTTTCATTCGTTCAGAGGACAACTAAGAATAAATCATGAGACTTTCTGTATCTACGTTTTAACTTTCTATCTCCAAATGCGCCCGCGTTCACAAACATATATCTATTAACAGACACGCAGGTGTGCGTGTACGCACATCTTTTTACTGAAAATATTATTTATGTAACACACGTACTCCTTAATTTTTTACCCATTTGTAGAAATATTTTGGGAATATTTTTGTGCCACTCTCTTTCCTTTACTTTGTTTCTCTTAATTTTCTCTCTTTCTCCCTTTCTCTCTCTCATCCTTTCTCTCTCTCTCTTCCTTTTTCTCTCTCTTTCTATGACCCTCCTCCCAATATCACGTGACCCGTGACAACCTAAGACGGTTTCATTCTTTTTCACGTTATATTCGTCGCGATTTTCTGCTCTCCTCACTCTACACCTCCCATGTCTATAGTCCTTTAGTTTTCACTCCTCTTTTGCGTTACCCACAATTGTCTTGTCTTGCAGCCTCAATGTTTGTTTGTCTTTTTGCATATGTATAATTATATTATTAACTGTGGTCTACGTCTGGCCCTAAACCTTTATTTTGTTCATTGTTTTGTCCCTCGTCCATCCAATAACGGTTTCATCTCGAGCCTGTACCATTTTCTTACGTTTTGGTCCCATTACCGACAAATTTCTTGCTGGTGCCTCCAGAGTGGAAGTAATATTATCGTTAATGGCCAGAATTGCATTTGACCGTCTGGCCGATAACTGATGAGGAGTTAGTAACCTTCTGTGTTTTCTGCTCGTCTGTTTATTTAGTATATGTTCTTTTTGTTTATTTACTGCAGGCATTTTTTAATTATATAATAAAGCTCAATGTCTGTGTGTCTGTGTGTCTGTGTGTCTGTGTGTCTGTGTGTCTGTACATGTATAGAACAAAAGGGAACAGAAGGTACATAAAAACAAAGTATGTGTTCTCATGCAAAATTTTACGAGAAACACGAAGAACTACATCAAATTTACTTTCCATTGCGATTACGGGGATTAAAATGGGGAAAGCAACACCTGTGAAATTTCAAATACCTCCGATTTCAATGAAAATAACAACATAACTACTACGATTTTCAAAATTTCACCATCTTACAATATGATTTAATCCCCCTAATAAGGTTTCTCACACGGGACAGAGTCCCTTTCAGAGTGCAAATACATCCACTTTTCAAGGAGGATACATACAATTTAAGTATGTGTTCTTAGAATACGTGTACTACAAAGCTTCAACTATGCATATCTCATATATATATATATGCGTGTGTGTATGTATGTATATATATACATATATATATGTATTTGTATATGCCTATATGTATATATATAAACACATATATATACATATATATATATATATATATATATATATATATATATATATATATATATATATGTATGTATGTATATATATGAGGCATAAATGTAAATATACCTATATACATATGTATATATATATATGTATATATATATATGCGTATACATATATGTATATATACATATATATATGTGTGTATATATACATATATATACATATATATGTATATACATGTATATATATGTATATGTAGAAAATATATATATATATATTTATATATACATGTATATATATGCATATATACGTATATATATAAGAATATATACAAATATATATATGTATAAATGCATATATATATAATTATAGAGGGTAAGATTAATTAATTAATTGATGAATTAATTAGTTAATGTTACGGAATATTATTATTAAAATTTTGATTTACTCCCTGAATGAAACTGCAGTTTGCTGTGGAATAGTTCGTAACACACACGTTAGTATAAAAGATAAATATGCATTCACATTCGGCTGTAAATTTTTGGGAGTACGGTTGAATATCAGTTATGCGATGACGCTTGTTCGTGTGCATATTTAATTCTAACACTCACAAATTTATAATTCGAAATATCACAATGAGGAGAGAAATAGGGGAATATAATTTAGTTTAATCTTGAAACGCGTCTGTGATTAATCGAAGTCGTGTGGATTAATCATTTTTCTTTCTGCCTACATAAAAAAGTGTGTTTTTTGTGTCGGTGATACTTATGATAGTTGAAATGATATTAGCGTCTATTTCTAATTTCGGTACGTGGCGAAGCAATTAACTGACCCCTGAGTATAATTATGTATATAAATATAGAATATTATATATAAATATATATATGTATGTGTGTGTGAATGTGTGTTTGTGTGTGTGTGTATGTATGTATGCATGTATAATCTATATGTATATATATACATGTATATGTATATACATGTATATATATATGTATATATGTTTATACATGTATATATATGTACATATATATATATATACATGTATGTACATATATAAGTATATATGCATAAATATATATGTATACATATATATACATATATATTTATACTCCTGCATATATAAATGTACACATATGTGTATATATATATTTGTATACATATATATATATATATATATATATATATATATATATATATATATATATATATATATATATATATATTCATATGTGTACTTGTATATGTACTTGTATATACATATATATTTGTGTATATATATGTATATATATATGCATATATATATATATCTCCATGTTTATATATTAATGTAAATGTGTATATATATATATATACATACATATGTATATACATGTACATATAAATGTATGTATACATATATTTTATGTATATAGATATATATATTTATATATGTATATACATGTGTGTGTGTGTGTGTGTGTGTGTGTGTGTGTGTGTGTGTGTGTGTGTGTGTGTGTGTGTGTGCTTGTGTGTGTGCTTGTGTGTGTGAATTATTGTGTCTGTGTCTGTGTTATTTAATTTGCCTTGCGGGAACAACTGTTTTATCGAAAGCGTATATTGTTGTTAAATGGTCGAAATACGAGAGTAGAAATACAGAGAACAACTGATGAAGTGTCGTTCTTTATGTTGTTTGTCTTGTTTTCCTTTTGTGTCGAAAAAATAACTCATATTCCATGTACTCGTACTTCGTATTTTTCTGTTGTAAATATATACATATAGATATAGATAGATAGATATATATACATACATATATATATATATATATATATATATATATATATATACATATATATATACACACACACACGCGCACACACGCACACACACACGCGCACACACGCACACACACACACACATACACACACACACACACACACACACATATATATATATATATATATATATATATATATATATATATTTGATACATACTCGTCATATGATGTGTAACTCTGAAAGTATACTTTTGTTACCAAGGGAAACATCAGACTATATGCCATTTATACACCAATTATAATTTACGTTTTATCAAATTTTTGGGTGCTTATGCAAAATGATGAATTGAATGCTAATTTCCAAAAGACAAATATACATAAAAAAAAAATTGAAGAAAAAATTCTCATTTGTTTTACTTCTTCTATGAGTACTCGCTCATTTACGTCCCCTCCTCCATCACTGCCGCTATGATTCTCTCCACTCATGCAGCCCCTCCTGTGTTAACTTTTCTTTCAGCATCTCTCCTTCACTCTCTACTCCGCGCTGTCTATATATGTGATGTAATGCGTGATTGGGGAAAATCAACCAACCAACATTTATATTGGCCATTATTAAACGAAGACATATATTTTTCCACATACAATAAAAGTGACAGCACCCTACATAATTTTAAAGGTTACATTTCGCCATTTTCCTATGAAATAAATAATTCGCTTCTGTTTAAAAGAAAGTATAATTAACAAACCACACGGGGAATCGAAAAGAAATACATGCATGAAACTTATTCAGATATTTACCTAATTTACATAATTCAACATTACGCATATAGCATAAGACAAACATTATATGGTGTTTCATTATTATTTATTTATTTATATATATATTTATATATATATATATATATATATATATATATATATATATATATATATATATATATATATATATATGTGTGTGTGTGTGTGTGTGTGTGTGTGTGTGTGTGTGTAAGTAGGATGGTCTGTGGTTTACAATCGATTTAAATTTCAGATTTGCATAAATGTCATGCTACAAAACGCACATAGACACACACACACATACACACACACACCACTTATATCAGATCAAGCAGAATCCAGTTAGCTTGGTGGTCGTCTGCGACGTCAAGATTTGTAGTACTTGTAAAATTGACAAAAAACATACAGTGAGGAGTGGAGAACCTAAGGTTTCGTACAGAGTTCTTCAAGGTAAAGTCAACAAAGGGGAAATAAAGGCAAAAGAGTAGAGTTTATTTTCTTCTTTATTTTAAGTTAAATGAATTTTTCCTTTAAAGAAGGACCTGGTTTTTAACTTTAAACAGAGTCATAATGTATATATGTCGCTGAAATTTTCTAAAAGCTTTACATTTCCTCTTTTGATAGGGTGAATTTAGGTAGTTTCATTCTTTGATTGAAAACTCCTAATTTTAAATACCTTTTAACACAACAAATGGCTTCATTGATTATGGGACAAATGTATACCAATAATCCACGTCGAAAATTTGTCAATTTTGAGACAGTGTTCTATAAATATTTTCTTTTCTACAAATTTTAAATGAAGTATTGATATCTACTGGGATAATAACCTACAGAGTTTCTTTTCGCCCCAAGTAACTATTTTAGGACTGTTGCATTTACCTTTAATAGATGTTGTTGTTGTTGTTGTTTTATGGAGATGGTCGAAGGGTATTTCTTGTACTGGAATATATTAATGCATTCAACAGCTTAAATGTTTTTTTTTTGTTTTGTCTTCGCTTTTTTTTTGGGGGGGGGGGGAGGGGGTTGCTTTTTTCTGATACTTATTCGAACGCAGCCTTTTGCATGGGTGGTATAATTGTCTATTACTTTAGCTTCAGTACCATACTTCGTGGAAATAAACTTGATATCTTTAATGAACAGCTGCTGATCATAGGTACACTACATTCATATATTAGTGTCACTCGCATGCTTCTTTTAACAGCATTTCTGTTTCTTTTAACAGCATTTTTGTAACTAGCTCTTGCATGTGAATGCAAAAAAAAAATTAAGTATAAATAAGGAAATGTGAAGTGATGGTCAGAAGAAATCCAAGACACACTACACTTCTTGTTGATATTAGCACATAGGCGCGCGCGCGCGCCGATACGTGTACGAATATTGTTGTTGCTGTTGTTTATACTAAAGTAAGCTCTCATGCAGCAACTTATGATCAAATATGTTTAAGACGTGCCTATATTAAAATACAAACGTGTATGATTTGATTTTAAAGAAGACTTACTTTGGCTAAACAACCAGTGAGAGGCTCATCCGTTGCTGTAAATATATGAATGGATGTTTGCACGTATGTGAGAACAATCTGTAAATGCGTCACATAATCAGAGCTAATTTACACTCAGTTTTAATGTATTTCGAAATGATCCGAAAAAGAAAAGCGATATAATTTTTACAATATATTTACATGATGTCTGGAATTCAACACTGCAATTAACTCGGTCTCGGAAATTAGACATTACCTTGTTACTTTTAGACTTTACAGATCGTATTTACTCATACTTAGAATGAGACAATTTTTAACTGCTACTCAGTTACAATATCGTACAGCAATATTGTGAGTCTTTTATCGCCATTGTAGCAAAGAAGGATAAGTTTATGCTTTATTTACATTATTTACATTTGACGGACGGATATTTGTCTTTATTTTGTTTGTTGTTAACACAACGTTTCAACTGATATACTCTCCAGGTGTCTTGGGAAAATTTCGAACCTGGGTTCTCATTCCTAAGGTATTTTTCAATGTTGTTATTCTTCTTCTTATTATTATTATTATTATTATTACTCAGGTCACTGCCTGGAATCGAACTCGAAATCTTGGGGTAAGTAGCCCGTGCTCTTAACCACTACACCATATTCCCGTGGGTTATGCTTTGCTGAAAAAACGGCATAAAGCTAATCCTTTCTTAGGCCTGAAATTTGGGGGGAGGGAACCAATCGATTAGATCGACACCAGTGCACAACTGGTGTCTAATTTATCGACCCCGAAAGGATGAAAGGCAAAGGCGACCTCGGCGGAATTTGAACTCAGAACGTACAAATGAACTAAATACCGCTAAGCATTTTGCCCTCCTTAGCTCGCCGCCTTAGAACGGCTTAAGACTGAAATATGTCTGGAGTGGTCACCATTTCACTTGTCAAGACCATCGTAAATCGATATTAGTTATGTTTTTCTTTACCGCATAATAATAATTAATTAGAATTTCCCCTCTATATATATCCTGCTCACTACATCATAATTATTAATTACTCATATTCCTTTTTATTCCAACAATTAGTATCATAGTCCCAAATTGTTTATCACTTGTAAGGAATATGACAATAACTAATTTTCTTACTATGATCCCTCAATAGAGTTCGAAACGATGCATTGCAATCAGTTTATAGTGTATAACTCTTGTTTCATGACCGATACTCGATCTACTGAGCCAGTTGTAGTACAGATATAACGACACACGGGTGCATGTACACAGCACTCTCTCCTAACATCACATACAAACAAACCGATACCCGCTAACAAATAAACAGACCCATACTGTACACAAAATACTCAACACACCAAAAGAAAAATGAACACCCAGACACGGATTAGGTCAAGGGCAAATATGACTGAGCAGAGGTTTTATAAAAAGCCACTCCTACGCCACTCTACCAGTGGTCAGTATATCTTTTTGTGGCCCATAGGTCTATATTATATAATGTGATTCTTATTTTAAAATGTAGTGTGTAGTTTGAAGGAAATAGTGATACCAGTTCTAAAAGGTTATCAACCATTTAAATGTTCCCTCCTTGCCAAGTCCAGGTGCTGCTTCAATCGATTCTATCATCTGGAGGCGAAAGAGCATATAATGTATGCATAGATAGACAGATAAAGAAAGGGAAAACGATAAATACAAAGTACGAGAGAGCAAAGGAG
>NC_142928.1:51925933-51958433 GCF_046866305.1 Octopus bimaculoides
TTGTATATGTGTGCGTGTGTGTGTGCATGTGTGTGCGGAAGTGAGTGTGTAAATATATTCACCATTATAAGAAAGGTTTGAGAGTGACTTCGAAGTATCGGCTTCATCACCTATATCAGATTGCCTAATACAGGCGTGCAGTTCATTGTTCGATGTCAATATTAACCGTTTCCAAGCTCCACGTTGCCTTGTATCCTTTCGTGGTCGATTAAAATAAGTACCAGTTGAGTACTGAGGCTGATGTCAACGAATTATCCCTTCCCCCTAAATTGATGGCCGTGTTCCAGAATTGGAAATCAATATTAACTGTTACTTGTAAAAGTTATGTGAAGCAAGGTGGAAAACAGTACTCGAATACCTCAGGTAGTGTAATATGCTTTATCAATAAAGCTGCAAAGACATCACCAAAACTGATACTCAGAATTTCGCGTTGCTTATCGAGTAGTTAACTCCTAAGTAAGTAGGAGAGGCGGCCCACATTATAGATAAAAGGATTTAAAAACACGGTGACATTTCAATGTAAATCAAAAATCCTCCAATGCAATCAACTAGCAGTACAAAAACATAGTGGATAAATTAAGAAAATGCTGAGGTAAAAATATTTCTACTCAACCCAAAGATTGCAGCCGTTGTTCGAGCACAGGATGCAGATACTGACCTCACACATATTACACACACAGAATGAATGGTTAACATTCCTTAACCAAAACCCACCACCCCAGTTGTTGTTGGTGTTGTTGTTGTTGGCACTCCGTCGCTTACGACGTTGATGGTTCCAGTCGATTCAATCAACGGAACAGCTTGCTCGTGAAATTAACGTGCAAGTGGCTGAGCACTCCACAGACACGTGTACCCTTAACGTAGTTCTCGGGGATATTCAGCGTGACACAGTGTTACAAGGCTGACCCTTTGCATTACAGGCACAACAGAAACAGGAAGTAAGAGTTAGAGAAAGTTGTGGTGAAAGAGTACAGCAGGGTTCGCCACCATCTCCTGCTGGAGCCTCGTGGAGCTTTTAGGTGTTTTCGCTCAATAAACACTCACAACGCCCGGTCTGGGAATCGAAACCACGAGTCCGCTGCCCTAACCACTGGGCCATTGCGCCTCCACACCACCCCAGTAATAAAAGAATAAACATACAATAAAACTAAAACCCACTAAAATCAATTACACGCACATAAACACATACACACACACACACACACACTTTCACGCGTACATACATATACACAAGTGTGTTGTGATAAACAAATGGCAGCAAAATAAACAGAGAAGGAAATAAAAATCAAAACTATAACACATCTGCAGACATGCGTGCCATAGGAATTTAACAAACAAGAAAAATCACTTAGAATAACTAAATTTCTTGAAAATATATACCCATTGAAAAGTTAACAAGAATAGCGTGGTGAAAAATATCTGGGGAAAATATAACTTAAAAACAAAAAGCAGGGGCTGCTTAAAACGCTTTAATAATCTGATTCTTACAAATTATGATAATATATTTAGAAAGGTATTTCAAAAGTCTCATTAACATTACTATAAAGCGTTTAAGAACGAGACCGGTTAACGTTATTTGAACTTTTCAGTTTATATCTCCACTTTCCCCACTCTCCATCCCGATTAAACCAGCAATCTGATTGCATAATTAAGCATACCACTCGACTGAGTTCACCATAGAATTTCATTATAGATTATTCACTGTCATCCCCTTTTTCTCCTAGCAACCATGACTACCATGGACAGTTCATGCAAGTTGATCCATTAAAAAGATTACTGTTATATTATACAATATTTAGGACACTATATGTTTTCTCATCAGTTGTTTGCAACATTTTCTAGAATGTATGAAATAAAATACATACAACAAAATTTCGAGGGTACAGTTGAAGGCTTTAATATAGGTACATAGACGTACATATTATGCATCACATTTAATTTCGGCCTTTTTTTTGGCCTTTTTCAATGACGTGTACTCGAATCTAGTTTCATGTTCCGACGATGATTCGTCGACTCCGCTATAAGAAACAGTGTATAAAACATTCACTGGCATGAATACGGCTGGCTATGATTTCACGCCAATCAAAGGCATCTCACGTTCTGATATTTATTGTCTTTAATACAACACACCTGTTAGAGATATTACGTCAGGACAATTGGCCTATTTACAGTTCATATACATGACTATTTTAATTAAAACTGCCTCCATTGCGGTAACTGCATTTTTGTACATCCGAGCAGCTACATGTAACACCAACAACTATTTTATTTACTGTTACTTATATCACAGACGAGAAATTCTTGGACAGGCATGTCACTAGCTGTGAGTACACGTCATTGAAAACGTCAAAATGCATCTACTATTCTTACTGCTCAGGCGAATGTTCTCTCTTCTATATTGTGTTTATAATACGCCACATCTATAAGAGATGTTTCTCACGGAAAATACAGCAATAGCTGCTCTATCATAAGTGCGATACATAGATGTCTGTTTTAATTTAATACTGTCTCAGTTGCATATACCAGATATATATATATGAATATATACGAGGACCTGTGATTGGGCAGAAGATGCTTCAACAAATTCTCTGTAGATCCAACATACTTCTGTGTATATGTCCTTGAGTCCGTAGTGTTACAGCTACTATTGTTGCTGTCGTTATCACTGCCGTTGCTGTTGCTACGGAAGGAACTGCTGCCGGTGCTGCTGCTGCTGCTGCTGCTGCTGGTATCGCCGCTATTGTTACTGTTATTGCTGGACGCGATGCTGGTGCCGTAGTTGCCGCCATAATAGCCTCTGTTGTTGTAA
Organism: Octopus bimaculoides; assembly: GCF_046866305.1. NCBI lineage: Eukaryota > Metazoa > Mollusca > Cephalopoda > Octopoda > Octopodidae > Octopus > Octopus bimaculoides. Next base: position 51,928,743 of record NC_142928.1, read on the forward strand.
CTGTCGGATGTATTGTTGGTGTTCTTATTGCCAGACGCGCTGCTGGTGTTACCGCCCCTGCTGAGCCCGATGCTGCCGCCGCTGCTCCAGTTGCATATGCTGCTGTTACTGGAGAATGTGTTGTTTCTGCCGATGCCGTTGCATCGGAATTGCCTCCTTCCCTCAAGCTGTGTCTATTAAACCATCACCCGTATTTATGTGACTGTGTGAAATGCTTGTCCACTAATCAAAGGAATATTCTTTCCACGCAGGCCTTGACGTTGAATGCGAAGGGTGGGGCAAAACAAAGCACTTTACATTGGCGCTTCCTTTTGTGGGTTTTTGAACCCAGCATATATAAATACCAAAGCTTCGTTGCAATAGAGTGCTGCAGCGTCAAAAACCTCCTTACCGGAGTATAGGTTTGACAGCCTTCGTTAGGTTCTTGAACGCGAAATGTGGGGGCAGGAGGCTGTTTTAATGTACAACAGCCTTTCGTTTGGTTTGCGGTAAGCCTGTTGAACTGGCAGCAAGGTCCAACGTAATGTCTAAGATGTTAACAATGTTAAGGTTGGTCTCAATTGTAATCATGAACTTATCTAGAATATGCCACATTGCTCCTCTAGACGCAGCTAAAGCCTCATCTCTGTATGGACCAGCAGAGGAAGGAGCTAACCTAGGAAGCATGGGTAGGGAAGGAACTATGGACCAGGAGGTCATGCAGGTTATGGGCTTGTTTGAAAAAGTGAAAGGGTAGGTTAGGGAAGATGTGCGAGGTGGAGGTGTCGAACTGGAGTCGCCAGAAGGCTCAGAGAATAAGTTGGAGAGGTAGCGTGGAAGGGTGGTAGTTGCGGGAAAACGGGAGACGGGTAAGGTTGGGGCGGGTGCGAGGTGAAAGAGGAGCGGCACGGTCCACAGATCGTGCCCGGACAAAGGCAGTGTCGATAATGGTGAGGGGATGGTCGGTAGCCCAAGTTGGTGAAGCAGTCTTCTTTATTACATGAGGTGGAGTGTTGTGGGAGAGTCCATGTAGCCTGACGCGGCGCACAAAGTGTTGGGTATCAGCACGGAGCTGAAACTCTTTACTGGACGAAGTGAGAGGGATGAAGCGCAGACCTTTACTGAGAAGAGCTCCACTTCAGAGAGAGATCAGGAGGAATGGTAACAACAAACTGAAGTGGGGTATGGGTGGGGTGATGCTGAAAGGCTGGGCGGAGAGAGAGGAGGAAGTGGTGTGTGGAAGGGTGGGAGTAAGGTTGAGGTGGGAGGGAGTTGCGAGGTGTGGGTATAGTGGCATCGAGTGGGATAGGATGAAAGAGTGAGTGGAGTTTATGTTGTTTAGTGCGAGCAAGGAAGATGTAGAGAAGATGGTTTAGGTCAAGGATAAAGCATAAGGTGCGATGTGCAACGTATGGTGAGCAGGAGGGGAAACAGGTGGAATAAACCACTATATATATATATATATATATATATATATATATATTCCTTAGCCCCTCTACCTCCCCTCCTCTACCACGTGAATTCTGTCCGGTCTATGCATTGTCGTCCTTTTTTGGCCCACTACCTTTGAGGTCAGTCGCATCTGTTTTGTTCTTTGTCATCACCCGGTCAGTCAAGATTTTACCATTTCGTCCGATAGTCGAAAGAGACTTGCTGTTTGTTATTTCTTTGTGTTTGTATATGTACATTCGTTTGCCTTGCTCAGGGGCTTTAATGCCTTCAGCTAAAACCCTTGGCTTAACTGGTTTCGAGTAGTATCGGAGAGGATTGGGCGAAACTATGTAGACATTCCAGACTCCGACTAAAGAAGCAATTGGCTGCGAATGATCCGTGTATCTTGTTTTGTCCTGTTTGCCATTGTTGTGCTATCGTCCTCTTCCTGCTTGTTATGTTTTGACGATTTCTGTGTGTTGTCTTTTATCTCTGATTTATATATATGTGCATTTGAGTATATATATGTATATATGTATATATATAAGTGTGTGTATGCATATGTGTGTATATGTATTATTGATGTTTAATGTTAATTCGTCTAAACTTAATGACCCATTGTGTAAATTCATCAAAATTAATCGGAGATGCTCTCTATGAGTTGAGATCATTGTATCTTTACTTGTTATGAGAATTATATAGATTATTATGTTATTGTTTTTGTATAGTAATGAAAGCAACGTAAAGGAAACAATATGTGAATGGATGCCTCATGCATTGCGTATATGTATGTGTGTGTGTGTGTGTGTGTATGTGTGTGTGTGTTGCTCATGTGCTTATGTGCGTGCATATGTATATGCTTGTTTGTATATCTTTGTGTTTGCATATACATATGCTTACATGTACTACATACACACATATAATCTTGTCTGCGGATATCTTTACATAAACGTGGGTCACGATAACTTAATGTTTATCACAAACATTTTGAAACAGCGCAACCACTTACTCTCTGCTATGGAAACGAAAGCAGAGCTTGTAAAATTTCTTATGTATGTAAATTTGATGGAAACAGAAACATTTTCAGTCTCCTTTTGCGGCTGCCAGAAATATGATGCACAAACGAAACACATAATCATTACTAAAACTATTAAGTATCTGCGATGTTATCAACTGAAAACTTTTACTGATTAAGAAGTACAACGCAGTAAAGATTTTGTGATAGATAAAACCACATTAATCATAACATGTATGTCCTATAAATTTCTGTTAATGCGTGTTTCGATGTTAACAATGCCGCTAACTTTTATCGACGTGAAATTCTGTTTCAGTTAATGGAAAAGTTAGTCGTTTACATTGGTAACATTTGCACCTTATAATCAATGAAATGGCCTCTGTTTTACTATTATAGCCATAGAAAGCAGCTAATGTTAAGGGTGGGAATCTAATTGGTACATAACCACTGAAGCTGGTACCGTAAAGTTAAACGTTGTTTTACTTAGCAATTAGAAATTAATGTTTGTGAAATTTAGGAATATATTTTGGTAGATTATATAGTAAGTACGTATACGAGTGAGTGAGTCAATTTCTTTTCTTTAGCGTTTAAATTTTTCCTTTTACAGAAGTCAAGCTGATTACTAAGATACACTGTATTTTCTTAAGTAAAGGCAACTGTTGGAGTTGTGAATATATGAATTATTTACGGTATGAATTATTTATTGCATGTTGATCTGTCACTGGGTAAACTTCTCATCGACAATGAGTGTGTATTACGATTGAACGTGTATTACATGTGTAATAAATCTTTGCGATTTATTACACATGTTTGTAGGCTATATGTACATGTTATTGTCTGCATATTTTCAATTCTGAAAGAAAGAATCACAGGAATGATTTATCAATTTTCACCGTTAGATTAATTTACATATTACTTGTGGATATTCTAGAAAAGTTGATGATGATACAAGTGAAAGCTTCCGTACTTATATAGAACGGCATTTTCTTTCGCAACGTGAAATGTGGGATAACAGCTATATTTTTCATGATATATACCCATACATATCTTTCTGCTGATGTGATGAGAATTTCTTAAAGTTACTTTTTAAGTAGGGTAGTCCGTCTACATTTGGCTCATATGGAACAGGTATATACACTGCGAACATTTTCTGTTCTTTACCTAATCTCATGATATTATTTTCTCCGTTGAGTATGCACGTACTGTACACATCTTTCTCTTTACTCTTCACGAAATGCCACCTAATTGATACAATGTCACATACTGTGGGGATCTTCACTAACCTCATGCTCCTGCCTGCATCTATTCGTTATTACAGATCATGTACATTCGCTAATGGTACGGAGGTTACCTGTAGTTGTTGATTTACCATTTTGATGTCCAAACCGCGGATTTTTTCAAGATTCCGCATTGATATCCCAAATGCTGGTGCTTTTCTAGAGACAGGCAAAAGCATTGTGGCACAAGCTGTTATTAATGGTGATAGCTCTTGCATTCGTACCTTCCAAAGTCTGCTGGCGTATTCATCATCATCGTGCCTTTACTCAAAGTTTCGACGCATTAATAATTCTCCCCAATTCTGTGATTCTTGTAGCATTCATTATTGGGGAAGATAGGGAGGATAGATGATCATTGGCATCCATATTCACTGAATGGTCGACAATTTTCCCTCGTGTGGCTACCAAAAATGAACATCATCTTCACCAAACTCAAACTGCATTCCTATCCTGTGCGAGAATATTGAAACCATTTCACTCTTTTGGTTTCGTGAATATTACTTGAATATGACTACAGGACATCAAACCAAAATACTGTGAGTAACATAAGTTTTTTTGCTTCTCTACATAACTTCTCTAAATTCACTTCTTCTCTACATTCACTGCTAAGATGAAACACATTGCAGACAAAGTGTCATTTTGGAATACTCCGATCAATAACAAGATTTTGTTAGTGACTACAGAAGTACGTTATGTTCTTAACATTAATCCTGCAAACCAAGGTTTTATCAGTCTCTTAATGACATCGGTAGACATCGACAATAGTATCGAGAGTAATATTTAGAAGCTTCACAAGTGAATCTGTTATGTCTGAGTTGACATAGTCAAACGTCTTCATATAAAGAAGGCAGACAGTCAGTAGAATTTGGTGAAGTTGTTTTGCTTCCTTAAGTACAGATTTCTTCATAAGAAGCTGTTCCGCACAACGTTAGACTCTTTTCAATCTTTCTTCCTGCTCGTTAGTCGACATTGTTTTCTTTATTCACAGTGATAAACATGCAAACAACATGTATACAGTTAATACATAAATTTTAGTAATCCATGTAATAAATTACACTTGATTGGCACTGTTAGATCACAGCCATGATGGGAGAGACTGATGTAGGCTCATAACTAGGGTTCATCCTACCCTAGGTAAATCAATAAATGACTGCCATATATCCAGTTTTCTTTACAATATTCTACCCTACTGTTATGTTTAGACTTATTATTTCGACAAAACTACATACACAGCTGTACTTTATGAAAAATGAAAAATAATATATAGAACATATGTACAGAACATAATTTACGCATAAATTAAAATTAGTCAATGTATAAGCAAGACGATATAAAAATACACAAACGCTTTCTGAAATTAACTAATTTAAATTATGTGAAACTTTAAAGAAATACCTTCTTTACACCTATTTTTATTAATTTTATAATTCTGACTTGAATTTTAGTAACTTTCGAATTTTAAACAATGCAAAAGCATGAAAAATCTCAAAACCGCGTGTTCTCAGTATCTTAGCGTTCAAAAATGTGTAAAGCTTAATCCAAGAATCACTCTTGGCCTATTGAATCTCTCAAAGAAGATCAATTCCAAGCTCACGAGAAGCATCTGAACTTAGAAGACTGAGTTTTGTCTAAATAGCTAGTCACAAATTTGTGAAAGCTTTTTCATATCAAACAAAACAAAAAAAAACTTTAAATGTTTTACAAACTCACAAACTTGCCAAGAAAACCTAAGATTTGTCCATAAAGATCCAAAGCCTTTATCCATCCCAATGGTATAAATCAGTCTAATTGCGAGGAAACGTGTATGTGAGTAATGAGCGTTAAGAAGTTTTAGTCTCAATCTGATTCAAATGCTAATTCTCAACAATTCAAAAGTAAATCAAAATTACCAATGCAAGTTTTATGGAGTTGGACAGATAATCCTTCCATTTCGTTATAGTTTTTGGTTAGTGTCACTCTTTTGTTTCGAATTTAACTCTACATTCTTAGCATTTCCACTAAAAACGTGGTTCTTAATGGGGCCTCTTTCTATTTGAATATCTTAATATTCCATACTTTCTGTTCTCCAACAATGTTTTCCGTAGTTTTAAAAATAAATGTTTCAAGTGCCTTTAAATCAATGGCAGCAGATTCTAACCTCATAATATGGCCTTGGAATTACTTTTGAGTAGGGTGAATCCGAATGAATATTTTATTTCCAAAATTTTAGTGATACCTATAAATTGAAAGTCAAAGTTTTATTCATCTCCTGACTTGCAATTTGGTATTGGCCATCATCTATACTTTGTAAGAGATCCATTATAACATGAAATTGTTCATGAACTATCGTTACAGTTTCTCTTGGTACACCATCGAATGTCAGATTCAGATTTACCAACTACTGGTATAATATCTATCAGCTTTAGGCAACGGAGAATTGAAAAGAAAAGTGAGTGAATGAAGTGATTGACTTGCACTGAAAAAAGTTTCATCACGTATCATCAATATATCATGCTTATCATGCACGAACAAATTCACAGAATGTTTATCGCAGTTTACAAAAATAGCTTTTCTATATATGTTTTCTCAATCTTGTGTTGAACACCACTTTTATAACCAGCTATCACTTCAGCGTTGTCATTGCATTCAAATGGACAGTCTTCTAACAGCATTTCGTCTTTTATAAGTTGTTCTTAAATTACATCCAACATGTTTTCAGCATCCTTTCGTTTTATTGAAAACAATATTATGGAATTGATGTTTTTTTTCTTAAAATAAATATCAACCTACCAAACAATTTCTGCCGTTTGTTCTCAGTTTACTTGACCTGCAGCAAAATGAAGTCAAATTATATGGCCCTATGTATGCTATGTAACAAATCCTGGCTACAAAAGACGCCTTGCCTAAGTACATAGATTCTTCCGGAACGGAAATGAAAATCATATTCTTTCATGTTGTCATTCCACGTCAATAAGATGTTTGTTGTCTTTATTCCAAAATTATTTACCAACAATTAATAAACCCCCCAAACTGTCCGTAAATAGGAAAATTTCCGCACGTATGTATATGTGAATCTCCTTGACTTTTGTGAGTCTGTGTAGAGAATAAGTTAGAGAAAGAGAGACAGAGACTCCGAGGGAGAGAGGGAGAGGGGTGGATTCATATCATTACCTGATGCTTGGTAGTGACGACTGAACTGCCAATTTTTATGATATCAAACATTAATGCAGCATTTGAATGAAGTTTGACTTGAAATCCTATACTACACAAACACGTTACACGCACATATACACAAATATAAACATACGCACACATACATCTGTGTATGTATGTGTGTGAGTGCGTGTGTGTGTATGTTTATGTCTATATACGTATATATGCGTATATGTATACAGGGTGTTCGGGTTAAATTTCACAGATTGCATACTTCAGTATTCCTCCATTGCCGCCAACCCACCTTCGCTCTTCCAATTTCCCCTTCTCCTCCCTACTGGCATTTAAAACTACATCCTTTCCCTTTATTTAGATACACGTTCCTCCCTTCGCTCATCACACCTACTTCTCTTCTCACGTCTATAGCTTCCACCATCACTGATTAATAACATCTATTGATAACGCAGCAAGCGACATCAACCTTCACAGTACCTACATCCCACCACTCCCAACTCATCTCTCGACTCCTCACTTCTCTCAATTACCTGCTCACTTGCCCAACCCTCACCCGGCTTCACCTCTCCTACCTCTTCTTGCCCTCCCTCTATTTCAACTCTCCTTTTTCTAAGTATCTCTAATAGCGAGATTGATAGAGAGATACATACACACACACACATAACCAGCGCACAAACATTCACACACATACATACATACATACATACATACATACATGCATACATACATACATGCATACATACATACATACTTATATATATATATATATATATATATATATATATATATATATGCGTACACACAAAATTGATCGCAGTCAATTACTCAGCAAGGTGTGTCTCTCCTCCTCTCCGAGGTTCTTTAATCTTCTTTGTTTTACTTGTTTAAATCATAGCCTGCAGCCATGTTGAAGTGTTCATCCCAACAAATAGAACTCTGTACTTATTATTATTTTTTTATTTATTTCGAAGTCTGGTGCTAAATCTATCAGTTCCTTTGCAAGTCCCTCTAATATAGTTTCCACAGAGTTTCCGCCAACCAAATTCACTCACAAGACACTGATTAGCTTAGTGATAGAGTAGAAAATACTTGCCCAATATTCAGTCCAGAGAAACTCAACCCGGAACCACATAGTTGCAAAGCGAGCTTCTTAACCGCACATATCTGCACCAACGTAATATTGTATAATGTAGAATAACATTGTTTTTTTTTGTTTTTGTTTTTGGCGCACTTGGCGATTTGAATGAAACGATACAAAATGGAATCTTTAAATCAGTATCATACTATAGTTTTTCATAATCTAATCTTCTTATTTAATTTAAGATTATTATCTAAATTTTATTATATTTATTTAGTTTGGTTTCTATGTATCGCTTAAAAGAAAACTGATTTTATGACATCAAAAATATATTATAGCAAATGGATTGACGGATTTATCTCTCTAACGCTGAGATTCTACCGTTTTCATTAGCTATCTCAGAATAGTAGGTGTTTATTGTGAATTAGACAGATATGCTGAGTATTAAACTGAGACTAATGTTTCATAAATACGCATTTTGTTTTTTAATCTAGCGAAGATTGATTTAAAGGAGTGATAAAGATGTATAGGCACATTAATGCATAGTGTCCCCTCCAGAAACAGGTCAGTCGGAAAATACACAATACGGATTATTTATTGGTTGTAACTAATTGTGGAATGAAGGTAACATTTTATGCATGAATTGCTTATGTATGGATGGCCATAATAGAATATCGAGACATTCACATTTACGCATCAATAATGTACTAACATTGCAGTAAAGCACCTTAAAGCAAAATCGAAATATATTGATTTTTGGTTCATTGGGAGTTCACTCTTTAATTTTGTGAGCGCCACACAGCATCTTTATGATACCTTAGAATCATTTTCTTTGTTCGATCATTCTCAAATATCTGAAGATATAAGTAGGTCTTTCAGATTTAACATACGACATAAATTTAAAACTGCGCTGTATCTGATATATCAACAATGATTTTGCATATGAAATTAAGGGCTTTGAATTGGCTTCATTCACTTAGCTAGAAGTTTACGTGAAGCACGTTGAATGTTTGCAATTTAGGAATTTTTGAGAAGTGGGTTAATTATATCAACTCTAATACATAATGGGTACCTTATCTTATTGGCTTCTACACAAGAACACGCAAACTTCACCTCAATGGGATTTGAGCTCAGAATGTAAAATAGCTAGATTAACGACTGTACAGCAAACTTTTCGTCGTTCTAATGATTCTGTCAATTCAGAAACGTTCTTTAACTGAATCACTTTAAGGTTTGTTAGTTTTGCCTCTTACTTATGAGATTGGTATTTAGACAGTGTATTACATATCACAGGGCCCCAGTAATTACAGGTATAAACCTGAACTTGTAATCTGGATAGAGTAACTGTAGATTTATCAATAGTTCAGCATAAGCGTTCTCTTTTTCACTGATCTTCAGCTTTATGTTAACATCTGCTGGACAGCTAATTTCCACAACTGTGCACAATTTCTCTTCTCTGTCCCAAATCATTATATCAGGTTTGTTGTGCTTACATTTTATTGGGGTCTTCACTGGTACATTCCACCAGTATTCCTTTTCATTATGAGTGGCTATGTTTCTACCATATTGTTGGTTTTTATTTCTTTGTCCTCAGAATTATTCTTCTGCTGGATTTCATTATAGAGTGTGCTAGCTACATTTTCGGACAACTGTTTATGGTGTGGGTGTTATCTTCAGTGTGAACTCCACAAAGTCTGCATTGTTTGTCACATTTTACGGCTTTTCCCGCATCTCTATCCCTTTTGTACATCAGGTCCTTGGTTGATATTTCCTGTTCCTTGATTGCAAATGCATACCCTCCAACGTGGGATGTAATAATCCGGCTATTGGTCCATGAGAAACTACTTTGATAGTCGATGTTACAATCATTACGAAGCTTTCTATTAACATATCCATGCGTAGTCTTCTGCTCATATAGGCTTATCCTTTCATCTGATGATATGTTGTGCGACTTCTTTGGGCATGTATTCTAGGTTATCAGACAAAGAGCGTTGCTCACGGGGCTGCCTTCCAAATCTTATGATGTTATCAGCTTCATGTATGCAAAGTTGGTCAAGAGATGCTTCGACGCTTGGTGGTTGAAAGATGTTGCCGAAAGGATATGATACGACATTCAAAGGCATTTTGGATCGATGTTAAGCCTCTGCTGCCTTGTTTATGTTTTACGTAGAGGCGGTCTACATCACTGTCTATATGTGCATGTATGTATGTATGTCATTATTCAATTTTATTTCACGATTTCTTGTCAATAGGGAAATCGGTTACCATATTTTGCTGCTTTCCTTACATCTCTTCCCTTTTGTGTATCAGGTATTTGGCTGATATTTCGTGCTCTTGAATTGAAAGTATCATACTCTTCAAAATGAGAGATAGTAATCCGGCTGTTCGTCCATGATCGACTACTTTGATGATCAATGTTATTATCTTCTCTGAGCATTCTACTGACAAATCCATGCATGATTTCTGCTTATATACGCTCAGCTTTTCATTTGATGATATGTGGGGTAGAGTCGTGTGACCTCTTTGGACATGTATTTCAGGTTATCAGACAAGGAATGCGGCTCAAGGAGCTGCTTCCCAAGTCCATTGATGTTATGAGCCTCTTGTATGCAAACTTGGGCAACGGATGCACTTCGACACTTGATGGTTAAAAGATGTTGCCGATGGGAGATGATACGACATTCAAAGGCAATCCGGAGCGATGTTAAGTCTCTGTTCCTTTGTTTTTCTTCCAGGTAGAGGCGCTCGACGTCATTGTGACAATTACGTGTGCTGGTTAGTATCTTCCGGTTTTCCACACCAATAATTCAGATCTCTTCAAGCGTCCAATCAAGTAGCCCCAATGTTCGTATGAGTAGTGGTACTACAAACACATAGTTTCATTGAATGGAGAGAGTTCCGAGATACATATTTTCTTTATTCAGCTATAACATTCTTCAGTCACACGTGTCTTGTTACAGATGCCCTCTTAAGATATGTTTTCATCCACCCTTAGGTACTTGTAACATTTCTCGTCAGGGAAAACACTTAAGTCATTGATGGAGTTGTGCTACTCTGGTTTCCGGTTTTTTTCCTATTTTCACAACCATATGGCAACATTTATCCTGACCAAACTCCAACCTCATATTCTTTGAGAATGTTGCAAACAGGTCAAAGCTCTTTTTCATCTCATGCATATTCTTGGTATACAGTTTCAAGTCATCCATAAAGGAAAAGTGTGTAATTTTGGTGTTTCTCTTTCCTTGCGAAACAGTGAGATACCTTTCAGGCTTCTTTAGCATGAATGACAAAGGGTTTACAGAAAGTATGAACAGCATCACAGAACGACTGTCCCCTTGAAATATACCTCTGCGATATTGTAATCTATGTATTCTATGCATTCATGTATGTATGCCTAGATCTATGAATGCATGCATGTATGTATGCATGCATTATTTATATATATGTGCATATGCATGGCTGAGTGGTTAAGAATTTTGAACCGCAGCTATGACGTCGCCGGTTCTATTCTAACATGCAGCATCTTGAATACATGTATTAACCAGAACCTCGGATTGCACCGAGTGTTACTAGTGAATTTGGGTGAACAGGAACTAAACAGAAGGCTGTCGAATGAAATATACCTTTAATTCAAATGTCCAGTCTCAATGGATACGTGTCACACTGATTCTACATGAGAATTGCATTAAGAGTGTGTGTCTATAGAATATTGAGCCATTTTGCATGCTAATTTATTGAGCAGGCCATCCAGTTTACGAAAGAAAACAACTATGCCTTCACACTCTGAAATTGGCATATAAGTCTGTTATCATCACCAGGTGTGTGTGTGTTTGAACGCATGTATGTACGTATGTATTTTCACACACATGCAAGTATGTAAGCATAGATGCTGTTGCATGTATGGATATTATGTTTTGACAAGTGTATGTACAGAGACATGTTTGCAAGTATATACCTGTGCATATGGATTTATTGCATACTTCATTTCAGGATAATGATTTCCTAATTACCTGTGTCTTATCTATTGTTATTTTTATAATCCTGCATTTCAAGATTGTTATTAATGCAATTAGTAACACAATTCCCGAAAATTATTAGTATAAATATAAAGCTATAATATGGGTAGAGCATTGACAACTTTCTCATTAGTTCGGATAAACTTTTTCATTATGTTGCCATTTGATGGGCAAATGATTTCCACAACTATGCATTATTTCTTTGCTCTCTCGCAGTTCCGTATGACTGTTTTGTTGAGTTTTCATATCATTGAGATCTTGACAGCAATATTTCACCAGTATTCTTTTCTGTTCAGAGAAACTATTCCTCACACATAGCTGTGTCATTACACAATTTTATCCCCTGAGATATCCTTTCTACGGATTGTAATGTATATTGTTTTGACCAAGACATCATGCCTCACAGTTTGAATTTATGCCATGACATTCCTGGAACGCTGCTAATTATAGGGCAGCATCTTCGAAGTTAATTTCATAAATCTGTGTGTGTGTGTGTGTGTGTGTGTGTGTGTGTGTGTGTGTGTGTGTGGGTGTGTGGGTGTGTGTGTGTGTGTGTGTGTGAGTGTGTGATTGCGTGTTTGTGTACGTAGATGTATTCCTTTTATGATCCTTTTTATGTGGATATTTTCGTAAACATGTGCGCCTTTCCCATGCAGTATTTAAGCGAGCTGCACGAAATCACAATTTGTGGAGTGGATGGGATATGGCTGACGTGCGATATATGTGATTGTAATTGTCTTTTCAAGGTTTACCTCTATTTTCACCAATGAAGTCATTGGATGAGATAGCAGTTTTCAACATTATGTTCATGAAACGAGATTGCATAATTCACAGAACCTGTGGAAATGTTTTCAAATCTATTGGTTGCTGAAAAAGTGTTGTACAACGGAATACACTACTAAATATTGATGAGCACATCCTCATCTTTGTAAGATCTGGCAAACGATGTGTGGGAGCCTAGTATACCCAAAGAGTTACAGCTGAAAGCAATTTTTTTAAAGAGTTCCCGATGTTATCTAGGGACACCCGTTATCAACTATGATGTATGTATATTTATATGTATATATATATAGGAATGTAAGTAAGTATTTATGTGGATATTCATGCATGTAGATATATATGTTTGTATGTTTTTATAAGCCAGTAAAAGGTTATTTGAAACTATGTGGAATAACTGTAAAACACCAACCGTACAATTTACTATTTATGCAGATTATAACTCTAACGACATGTATCAGTTCGTGTGTGTGTGTGTGTGTGTGTGTGTGTGTGTGTGTGTGTGTGTGTGTGTGTGTGTGTGTGTGTGTGTGAACTTTAAAACAATATTATATTAATGAAAATTGGAGTCATCACTTTTCTTTCAACAAGGAACAAGTGTATTCATTTCTGTGATATAGAATTCTTGAGTTTAGAATCTGGTCTTCGAAGGGAATTTCAACTCCAATTACCCGGTTGCTGAATACCATTCTTTGCTGGAATCCGTCGAGATGCTTCAAAATGTAGTGACTGGTAGGAGTGGTAGCTAAGAAGGAAATGAATGATGTAGCGTTTCGTAACTCAGTTCAATTTACATAATTATTTTTCAAGACGCGCGGTGTTTTAATGGAAAAGAATTCGTCCCCTCGCCTGGCCCATATTCGGTGTAAAAGTTGCATTTCTTAATGAATTTTCTTTCTTTCCTGGCAAACGATTTTATGTCATGGATTCACTAGGTTTCAAGGCATAGTAGCGGATGATTCCGTTTGCTGATCACCAAACACTAAGCATAACCATTTCTGATGTCGCTTCGGTTCAACTTGGCCTATCCTGTCAGTTGTTATATAGAATTTTTCGTTTACTCACATATTATTATTTAGTAAAGTAGATAGTTTTTCTTGAGGAATACAAGCGTATAGCAGATATCGTAATGGCAATTTCTTTCTAGTTCACTCAATAGTTTTCATTTTGTTGAACATTTGTTGAATCCTCAGCTAATAATTCTTCTGCAGCCTTTCGAGACGCTTTGCGTGGGGCGGCTTTAATATTAGCCTTCAACTGGTCATTGTTAATTTCAGAAAGTCGTCCGCAGCCGTTCTTATCGTCGAGGCTCCCGGCTCCAGTACGGAAATCTTGAAATATAAATGTTGATCTTTGTGTTCAATTAATGATCCTCTCTCCAAATGCTTGCGTGAATTTGGAAGTGGTTTCTTCTGATCTGCGTTATATTCGAACCATATGCAGTAAAACTCTCGAATTTACTTTCTTTATTGCCATCTTAATTTCGCAAACTAAAACAGTCAAGAATAAACAGTAAAAGCAAAGCCATTAGCATAAATCAATAGACCAAAATCTACGCTTCAAGTTTGCACGAACAAAAGATGTAGTTTCTTCCTAAATAATCATTAAATTTTAAAATAACAAAAAGAAAATTATTTTTGTGCCACCATAAGTGTTTTGGTAAACGAAGTAAAGTTTTGCTTTTTCTTGCTTGTAATTTGAACATATTGACGAGAAATAAACGCAGAATACACGCCAAAAGTCTTCGCTATCGTTTCGTTATTGAATATTTATTATTTACATATATTTACCATTTCCCTTCACATAATTTCTAAAACATAAGGTTATTTCTAACTTTTAATTGTTAATAGTCAACTAGAAAATTATCCATCTATGAAATGTAAATCTTACACATAATCATTTCATAAATTAAGCTTTCGTTTCACATAATACATTTTAAACTGAATATTCTTTTGAAAAATGCTTCAATGAGTTTCAAAAGAAAATAATTATGCGATGAATGTTCATTTTATTTAATTATAATCTTTCTCATTTCAATATTGAACATATTTAAGAGGAAAATATAAAATAACATCAACTCTTGCAAAAAAAAAAGTAACTAATTTCTTGTATAACATGTATATATGTTGTGTTTATTTCCTCTTTTCCTTTCAATGCATTACAAATGATTTGAATGATTTAATGGTAAAAAGAAGTTGTACAAAGAAACTAAAGTCGTAAAATTGTGATTTTCATAACACAAAAAAATATTATAAATCGGTTTTCATATGGAAAAAAAAAAACACGTGGGTGAAAGGAACTCATTTTGAACATTTAATAAATACAACTAAATAGAGAGAAAGAACATTGAATATTTTCGATATAAATGTATGCGTGTATACTTATTTGCATATATGAAAAAATATGCAGTTTTTTCACTCTTCCTACGTAAACTTTTAAGTTTCCACACAATGTTTTATATACACATACTGGCAGACAAACCGAGATTCACAAACACACATTGCATATACATACTTACATACATACATACATACAGACAGACAGACAGACAGATAGAGAGATAGATTCTATATTTATAAATATATAAATGTATATATATATTATAATATACATATATACATATTAAGGTGTATATATATATGTGTGTGTGTATGTGTGTGTGTGTGTGTGTGTGTGTGTGTGTGTGTGTGTGTGAATATATACATATACATACACACACAGAGACAGGTATATATATATATATATATATATATATATATATATATATATGTACGTATGTATGTATATATATATATATATATATATATATATATATATATATATATATATATATATATATATATATATATGTATGTATGTATGTATGTATGTATGTATGTATGTCTGTATAAACTTTTATTACTAGATTTACTGTCGGAAATTTTGGGCAATGGTAAAGAAATGGAACTGAAACTCAATGACTGAAGTCATTGATGGATGCTGCATTGCTGCATCGTCGCAATCTTTCTGTCTATCTTACTTACAATGAACGCTAATGAACGTATCCATTAAGCCACTCATAAAAACATTATTTTCAAGTTTTCAAAGGACGATTGAAAACTACTGTATTCGCAAATATTGATTTCTTACATAGAGAAAAATTCGTAAATATGGGGGAACGAAAGAATTAGATTCATGGGCCCTTCTGTAGTCGAAGGGTAAAGATGACCACGTCGACATTTGAAATCAGAATAGAAGTTCCAAAACGTATAGTACAAATTATTTTGTTTGATTCTCCAATGATTCTTTTAACCACGTTGCTTGAAATAACTTCTGATATAGAAGGCGTAGCATTTTATTGTACCGACCACGGTAAGATTAAAGCTAAGCTAAGCTTCTCCTGTAGGATTTGTACTCACAACTTAAACGGACGGAACAAATGTCACACTGCTGTCCAGTCTACCGCAACTGGACAGAATAATTTTTAGAAACAATATGTTTTCATTTACAAAGATGATATTTTGGAAATTGATAACTGTATTAAACTTGCGAGCTGTTTCACATATTATTACAATATTGACTGACTTTGAAACAAATAAAACTGCCAAGTGACTCAAACACATGCCCTAGACTTTCAGATTTGTGCAGATAAAACACTCTTATCTTTTGTATTTTAATCCATGATGAATAAGAATAGATGTCGAATTCATTGATATTATGGCCATTGAATGTGTGTACAGAGAAATGCATGTGTATGTGTGCGTGTTTGTTGTATACATATATACAACAACGCTACTTATATGCTATACATATATACCACGATTCATATATATTAATATGCAGACGTATGTGTCCATATATGTATGCCTGTGACTTATATATTTCTGTGGGTATATTCGTTTATTCTTTTATCTATCTCTGTCATTCTACTGTAAACATGCAAAGGAACGACACTGAAGGTTTTAGTCGAACAAATCGACCCTAGTATTTATAATTTCAAGTCTGGTATGCTTTCAGTTTGTCTCTTCTGCTTAACCTGTAGGTTACAACTAGCTGTAAAAACAACACCGCTTATCAAGTGATGATAGTGGTGGCGGAGGAAACATAAAGGCATGCATATACACGCACACACATAATATATAATACACACGTGCACACACACACACATACATATATACATATATACATATATACATATGTGTATATATATGCAGATATATGTGTGTATATATATATATATATATATATATATATATATATATATATATATATATATATATATATATACAGAGAGAGAGAGAGACCGATAAATTAAGTAATATGCTTTAAAAATTAAGTACTGTTGCCAATTCATTCGGCTAAAAACTTCTCCAAGGCGGTGCCCCAGCACTGACGCAGTCTAATTACTGAAACAAGTAAAAGTTAAAACACATATATATATATAAATCTCTCTCTCTCTCTCTCTCTATATATATATATATATATATATATATATATATATATAAATCTCTCTCTCTCTCTCTCTTTCTAAATAAATATATATATATATATATATATATATATATATATATATATATATATATATTGGCCATGATAGATCGCTAGCCACTATACCTTTTTCTATTTTCTCTCCCTGTTTATTTCTGTGTTCCTTTCTGTCGAAGAGCCTAGGCTCGAAACTTAAAAGACTTTCCCGCTTTCCGAGCGTTATTCTAATACATCTGTTTGTTGTTTATATACCTGTCTTCGTCTTTTGTTTTTTGTAAATTCTCACCATATATATACGATTGTCGTCCTCGCATTTTCTGTCAACCAAATTCACTCACAAGACCTTGGTCAGACCGGGTCTGTAGTAGAAGAGAATCGACCAAGTTGTCGCGCAGAGGAACCGAACCTAAAAATACCTGGTAGCGAGGGGAATTTCTTAACCACACGGCCATAACTGCGCTTATGTATCAGTATATGATGTATCTTAGTTTTAGCGTTTCTATGTTTGTATATTTTCTCTCCCGAATGAGTATCTATTCATGTATGCGATTATAGTTTCTGTATATCTATTTGCTTTGATATTTATTACTTTAACTCAATGTGAAATGCAGTTACCTCTAAATTTTAGAATCGCACAGATGACAAATGCAATACTCCACGAAGAAAACTACTACTAACAAAAAAAGATGTTACCTTGATGTGGCTATTTAATGTTTTAGAAATAGCGGCTAAATTTCCCTCAGATCCCATCCTACCGACTTAAGTTGATAAAACGGTATTGAGAATTATAATGCATGACATACATACAAACAGGTTTATCTGTTTATATACTATATGTCTGGTCAGTCAGAGCTGACAGGGAGCTAAACAACGGCAATCATGGTCCATTTTCTTTTGGAAATTATTAAGCATTGCCCGATGTAATAACTATGATTGGCCTTCAGTCATATCGCAGAATTCAATTTGTTTCAAGGATTTGAAATATCTCGATATTGCACTGCTTCTTAAAACATCTTTGAGACGTGCCATTATAGATTACAAAGTAGAGATGAAAGTGTATACTCTTTGTAATATGGTGCTTCTGCTCTGTCCACTTTCAGTCCCTGAATCGATTTACGCTAGTTCAAAGAACCAATATAGTGATTAGTAGCAACTCGTACATCGAAGCTTCTTTTTACTGCCTTCTTCATACCATTCTCAGTGACCCCGTGACGGTCATTAGGGAGGTTCCTTCTGAATGTGACATTACAAAATTGTTATCTGATGTTATTTTCATAAAATTAACTGTAAAATTAACTGCAAGTGTACTCTGTTCGTTATGTGTTACCGTAAGTACTGTAGCTGAAATAAAAATAGCGAAATAACCATTATTTCTATAATAGTCCCTCTGCGTAAGTGACAGGTTCTACTTGAACAGAATACTTAATTGCTGGCTAGGCGGACTGTATCAACGACAATTGAAGATCTATGCAATGAATATATTGATTGCATCATCGTGGTGTTAAAACAACCAGTACATTAGTTGATAGTTATATATGACTCATATACCAAGGGAAAAGCTAAACTAACCTCAGATTAACAATGATTTGTTGAAACATAACAATCTTGAGAAAAACTTTCATTCTCAGTCATTTTTTCAAAAGAGCTATAGAGCAAATGCTAAGTTTCATAATAACTAACACATTTTTCTACTGTAACATAAATTGCTTATATACTTAATTTAAAAAGAAAAAATTAAACCTCACTTAAATAATGTAATGGACTGGCAAATACATTAGTGCATCAGGAAAACATGTACAAGTCAACTCGCGTAGATCCGTTTGAAATAGTTGACGTCATCGCTGCAGTATAAAGAAGCATATTATTTAAGAGAATCGTTACCAAGATCGACTTTATCTTTTATCGTTCAAAGTATGATAAACTAAATACCAGTTACCTACTGCGATCGATATACACGATTGTTCCCTCCCTTCTTCCAAATATGTTGTCTTGTACACAATAAATAATCTATATATTTGTAGAAAACTCTAAAATCCTAAATAGAAAATAACATGGAACGTGTGCTGTAAACTTTTGAAGATTTATTAATCTATAATTTCAGTAACATTATTAGATATTTCATATTTTACATGTATTTCATCTATCGAACAGGAGATCAAGTTTATTGGTAATATACTTTCCATACCAAACATATCCTATCTACGCTGGCGTCTGTACACAATTTTCAGTTTTTACTTTTTTTCTTTTCTTGTTTTCTTTTTTTATTGTTTGTTATGAAAATCCATATTGAATTACGTTGATTGAATATTTGTTGTTCAGCCTCGGATCAACGTTGATTCAGCAAACCAGTGAAAATACATTCTAACCACAACTATCCAATGATATTAGAGAAATGTAAGGCTACATTAGCTAGCATGTGTGTTTTTCTTATTAAAGATGGTAGGGTGTGATTTGGCGGTGGGGAATATGCCTTTTGTTTTTCGCAGGTCAAGGGAACGTTCATAGAATACATTCGAAATTCTCGCTGTGCAGATATATTATGAATGTGGTATCCATTTCATTTTCGTTGGGTATAATAATAAGTCGGGTGTTCCGACTAATCTCTGGGTCTTGTTATGATCGAGGCAATCAGTTCTAAATGAGGAACAAAGTTACTAGAACAAAACGATTAAATTACACATTAATGAAACACGAACTGAGCAGAAATTGGGGCTCATTTCCACTATCAATTTAGTCTTGGTAACCATTCTCCTCATATGTAAATATATAAATTAGTTTGCTCAAATTTTATAGCATAAATATCAGTGTCATACCGTACAAAGAGACTAAATGTATACAATATATAACGTACAGACTTTTGGAAACGTTTTCTGTTATTTGATTTGCATGTGTAGTATATTGGCTGTGAAACTGCTATAAGAATAACAAAAATACCAAGGATATCACACATGCATGAATCACTCACACTCACACGTATACGCTTATAATTCAACACATATGCTTCAACCCAGCGAAGGAGTCTGCGCATGACCTCAATGCTCGAACTACTAGAAACATCAGTCATGCCAGTTTCTAACTATTCTCTAGTTTGTTTGATGAAAAAATGTACTCGGAGATACAGTATTCCTAAAAACGCCATGAGGAAAAACGGTCTAGTCGTTCAGAACAGCAACAGAAACAGCAATAACTGCAAAAGCAACACATACGTACACACACCGACCCCCCCCCCCCAACACACACACACATACACACAGGCATACAAACACACAAACACACACACACTCACTCACTCACTTACAAATTGCTCTGGTTGAAACAAAGGTAAAACACGTTGTAATGTGAATGTAATAAAAATAACGCTTCTTGTAACTGTTTCAGCTCAAACCAAAGCTGAAATGCTTGTTAAGAACGGTGTAACATTCTAAGAACTAGATGATATATGTATGCTTGAGCAACCTTTGTAGTTAGATTGTAATAAATCTTTCAGTAATGACGATAACTATTTGGAGATTTGCAAGCGAAGTTAAACAAAAATATAATGAAGGGAAATGACAAAAATAGTAACAATAAAATAAAAACAAAAATGTCACTATGAAACACAGACCAGTAGCAGTAATGATACAACTACTATTGCTACACTTATTACAATTGAAACTACAATCTGCTACAACTACTATACTACTGAAATTTGAGTGAGTGGAATAGTCTATGACATTGATCCCAGTACTTGACAAGTACTCATTTATCGTACCGGGTGGTTGAAATCAAAACTGATCTCGACTATATTTGAATTTAGAACATAAGGTAGATAAGAAATACCACTAATTACCTCGTCCCATGTTCTGTTTTGCCAATCTATCATGCAACAGCAATTATAAAATTATATTGGTTTCAAATTTTGGCATAAGGCCAACAGTTTGGAGGAATGGGTTATGTCGATTACAGCGACCGCAGTGTTTAACTGGTACTTATTTTATCGACTTCGTAAAGATGAAAGGCAAAGTAGGCCTCGGCGGAATTTAAACTTAGAACGTTAGGGCGGATGAAATGCCGCTAAGCATTTCGCCCGACGTACGACTCTGTCACGTTGCCACTTTGATTGCTGTCATAATAATAGTTTCAGGTTTTGGCACAAGTGAATAATTTCGGGGGAAGGGTAAGTCGATTACATTGACCTGAGTGCTCAACTGGTTCTTATACTATCGAGTCCGAAAGGTTGAAAGGCAAGGTCGACCTCGGCGGAATTTGAATTGAAAATGTAAAGATGGACGAAATGCTGCTGAGAATTTAGCCGCTGTGCTAACAAGTATGTCTTTGAATTATAAAATTATATTAATAATAGTCATGATGATGCTAATAGTAATTATTTCTAATTTTGGCCAGCCATCTTGAGGGGAGGTGATAGTCTATTAAGTTGACTCTAGTACTTCATTGGTATTTTATTTGATCAACCCCGGTAGGATGAAAGATAACGTTGGTTTCGGTGGGCATGTATACTCAATAAATAACCGGAAGGTATGACGCTAAGCATTTTGTCCGATGTGCCAACAACTCTGGCAGCTTACCAACAATAATAATTATTATTATTATTCCTAATTTTTGACACAAGGCCAGCAATTCTGAGGTTTGGGTTAGTCGATTACATCGACACCAGTGCTTGAGTAGTAATTAATTCTTCGACCTAAAAAAGATGAAATTAAAGTCGAACTCGGAGACATTTCAACTCATATCGTATAATCACTTCGCCCTCTATCCATGATAATAATCCTTTTTGCAATAGACACAGGGCCTGGCCCCAGTGCTCAACTGATATTTATTTATCGAACCCAAAAGGATGAATAGCAAAGTCGACCCTGGCGGAATTAGATCTTAGGGCGTAAAGCCGGATAAATACTGCTAAACATTTTATTAGAACGTATTAACGGTCCTTCCAGCTCGACGCCTCATCAATCATAATAAAAAGAACAGTTTCAAATTTCAGGCACAAGGCCTGAAATTAGGTGGGAGGGGTAAATCGATTACATAGACGCCAGTGTTCAACTGGTACATATTTATCGACCTGAAACGATGAATGGCAAAGTTGATCTCGGCGGAATTTGGACTCGTAAAGTAAAGATGGACGTAATGCTGTTAATCAAGTTGCCCGGCACGATAACGATTCTGCCAGATCATCGTCTCACCTATAATAATCCTTTCTACTATAGGCACAAGGCCTGAAACTTGTTGGGAGGGGTAAGTCGACCCCAGTACTTGACTGGTACTTAATTTAAGGATCTCGAAAGGATGAAATACGAAGACGACCTTGACGGAATTTGAACTTAGGAAAGAGCGATATGCGAAACACCGCTAAGCATTTTGTCCAGCGTGCTAACGATTCTGCCAACTAGACGCCTTAATAATATTCTTAATAATAATAATTGTTTCTTTATTGATCAGAAGACCGAACACAAAATAAATAGGAACGATGCAATACAAGGGGCAAGTGGGATGTTGAACAATGACGTGTATACAATAAGTAACAAAACAATTAGCAAAACGATTAAACAATAATAATAATTCCCCAAAAGTGGAAAGTTGTTCACAGGGACAACCTAGAAACCCCACGCATTCTCGTTATCCCGATGCACCTCATCAGGCGCGTCTCTCCTTCTCAACCCCTCCGGTTTACAAACGAAAGTTCAGAGTAGACACATTCACACGGGCCATCCTAGCACTCACCTTTCAACAAATTTACCGGGTTGGGGGCATAACTTCCCTCTCTACCCTCACTTTCGTTTTCAAGTGTAACTTGAAGAAGTCGATGAGGGCTTGGCCGAAGGGGAAAGTATCTGTCTTCAGTACTTTCAATCTCGTTCACCACACTACTTCCTTCGACATAGCCACCATACAGAGGAAAACTGCCTTTCTTTCCCAGCCAAAGTAAGTCGGCGGGGCGATTTTCACGATGGACTCGGTTGATAAATAGATGCATGCTACACGCGACAACAGCTGTTCCACAAAGTTCGACAAGTCCGTAATGCACGGACACTGGATGAGTGTATGCAGGACGGTTTCGTTGCCCTGCACACACCTCGAACAGCTCCGTCTGACAGCACTTGTACGTCTGTATAGCTTCTCCACCACACGTTTACCTCTGGTGGTATCCCAACGATTTTTATGTGCCCCACCTTCCTTCCTGAATAGGATGGATGGAGCACATATTTTTCACTTCAGCAGGGAACCACGGAATGTTTGGCAGCCAGAGCTTCAGATTTATAGAGCATTGAAATGCCCGCAAACTGTTTTCCCGTCGATATATGAAGAATGTCAGGTATTATTTCTTTTAGTGCACTTTCCACGTCAGCCTGGCTCGCCATCTCTGGCCGCTTCGTATTTACGGAGACGCATCTGTACAACACAGTTTACATTTTTATTTCTACCAACACTTCGTGTGGGGTGGCAATACTGGCTTGCGACTTTTCCAGTCTTATTAATTTTGCTCTCTTCAGATAGACACATATCTTTCTGAAACAGATCCATGCAAAATTATTCTTTGCTTCTTATTGCTGTTGCAGCGAATGTAGTCTGGTTCATATTGTTATTTATTACGACGTTATTCGTTGTAGCGGTGGTGGAGTTGATTATGGTCGAAAAATTGTCACTAAGTGCTGTCTTTTGTTTATTCGCTGCAGTGGTGCTGATGGCAGAATCGTCTATGGTCTTGATACTTCTGCTATGAGCTATCTTTTGAGTTAGAGTATTCCACTGAATTGGAGGGAATTCAGCTTCGTAGTTTGTGATGTCGCTAAAGTTGTTAGCATTATTATTTTTGAGTGTCTGCAATTTCGTGTGAAAGAATTTGAACCTGCAATGTGCTCGACTCCGGTCTATTTGTGGGTGGTAGGGGAGGGGAGTACAGCGTCTTACACCTCTCTATCTGAAACACCTCCGCTTCTATGAACTTCAACAAGGCTGGTTTCACCATGTTTTATTTTATTTTAAAATTAATTTTTGAAACAATTATTTTGAGATTACAGGGCCCAAAGGAGGCACTAACAACACAAAGTGACTCACCTATGGTGGTTCTTTAAAAAAACGCTTAGCAACAAAATGAACAATTAACAATTTTTGGAAACAAAATTTTGGAGCTAGAACTTACGTGTGGACAAACACGTGCATCCCGTCACGACGAATAATAATAATAACAACGACAACAACAACAATAATAATAATAATAATAATAATAATAATAATAATAGTCTTAATTGAGAAAGAAAACAAATCCGGACATAGTTTTAATTGGGAACGAAAATAAAGCCGGACATAGTCTTCATTGAGAAAGAAAATAAAGCCGGACATAGTCTTAATTGATGGAGGAAAGAAACTATGCTGGATCATAGATATTGCATGCCCAGCTGACAACAAGGTATACGATAAGGAAGAAAGAAAAGTCGAAAGATGTGACAGGTTAGCTTGGGAAGATAAGCAGTTATGGTCGATGAAGAAGGTAGCAGTAGTACCAATAATTGTCGGAGCCCTAGGAACATTGAACAAAAATCTCGAGAAGTACGTGGAAGAAATAGGGGCTGCAATAAGGGTGAAGTACCTGCAGAAAACAGCACTGCTTCGAACCG
Organism: Octopus bimaculoides; assembly: GCF_046866305.1. NCBI lineage: Eukaryota > Metazoa > Mollusca > Cephalopoda > Octopoda > Octopodidae > Octopus > Octopus bimaculoides. The sequence continues at coordinate 51,953,543 of NC_142928.1, forward strand.
CTCGAATACTCTGAATGGTGCTCGAGAAATAAGAGGTGTTACCTTAGTTCAATGGTAGTGAACAGCTGACGCTGTAGTACATCTCCAGAGTTAGAAGCTGTGCAAAGGCAATAATAATAATAATTATTATTATTATTATTATTATTATGGTTTCAAATTCTACCACAAGGGCAGCAATTTTGAGGGAGGGGATGAGTAGATTAAATCGACCCCAGTGTTCAATTGGTGCTTATTCTATTGACGCCCGAAAGGATGAAAGGCAAAGTCAACCTCGGCGGAATTTGAACTCAGAACGTAAAGAGGGAACAAATGCCGCTAAGTATTTAGTCCGCCGCGCTAAAATTTCTGCCAGGCTCGCCACCTTAATAATGAGAATAATAATAACATAAGAGTAATAATAATAATAATAATAATAATAATCCTTTCTGTTGTAGGCACCAAGGCCTGAAATTTTGGGGGAAAGGGGACCAGTCGATTAGATCGCTTCCAGTACGCTCTCATAGAATCTACCAGAACAAGCAAGACCAAGCGTTCTGAGAAGTAAACTAATAACAGTAGTAGTATTAGTAGTATTAGTAGTGGTAGCGGCGGCACTAGCAATAGTAGTAGTTCTCGAAGAAAATAAATTGTGATGATGACCACGACTACGGTGGTGGTGACGACGACGATGAGGAGAAGGAGTCCGTAAATAGTTATCCGTTCAAATGAGCTGAAGATAAAGGTAGCACCCTCGAAATGATGAGAATTTATGTGTTCATTCCTGACAGTATATTCATATTTAGTGTAGTCGGGTGAATAGAAGAGATACTAAAACAAGAGAATGATGTGTAGTACAGCATAACAAGCAAGCTATTCAGGCTCGAAATTATGGAGAGGAACAAATGTTGTTTCTGTTGTGATACTATCGTTCATTTGCTTTTAATATTTTTGCTCTTTTTATTTGTTATCATCAGTTTTCTTTTGCTTATTTTTAACCATGCTATCTGATTTATTATTCGGGCTGCAGTTTATAATGTATGATGAATATGTTGTTTTCCTTGCTATTATTGTTTGTAAAAAATATTTTTCTTATTATTATTATGTTGTTGTTATTGTTGTAGGTTTAACACCCAGTTATCTAAATGTTCAGGTATACTTATAGTCAGTCGTTCCAGCCATAACCACACCGATTTGAGTCAAGTATGATGTGTATCGAAATGCATTTTCCAGTATATTTTTACTTTTGTTAAGTCGTTACTTAATTTCGAGGGAAATTTTCGTGCTAATTTTAGCCAGTTAACAGATCAAGGGCCTAGTGTTGTTGCTGTTGTTGTTGTTAGTATGCTTAGTTCGGATACCGATTTGAAATTTACCAGTTTCTGAAATTAAATATCGCTGTAGTTATTTTTAATGTGAATCATCTAATATAAATTTTTAATACTCCATGCATATTCAGTATGTTGAAACTAACTGACCTGTTTTCTGTATTGTTGGTGTCTTTGAATTATTCAATTTGTAAACACTTCTATTTTCATATGCCAAACAACACAGTATCTTGTACAAATGATAATTCATTCATCACTATTTTGGTACTTTGAAGGATATGTCAGAATAAGATATCACAATAATATCAAAACATGTCTAAAATTATCTCGTCTGTGAAAAGAGAAAATATTTTTAATTGACTAGTACAGTTTTTTTTTTTATAAAGCTGTCCATGTATCAAAAGTATTAGCAGTAACTTAACTTATTGTTCTATTTTTTTTTTCTTTCATGTAGACATCTTTAATTTCTAAACGACTTTACTTTATATAAGTTTGAGAACGATATTTCAAAAATACAAAATTCTTAAGCAAACTGGTTTCTGTTTGTCTGTCTAGCTTACAAGACTCTCGCTTGTAAATATAAAATAGAGAAATAAATTTTGATTGTTGTTATAGCTGAAAATGACAATAGCACCGTTCGTAAAGGAATGTCTTGGTGATAATCGCACGAGCTACAGCGTGCATGAGATGGGGACAAAGACTGCATGACAGATGTGCCTTTATCTCGATTTCGATTTCTAGTTGTAAATAGTTCCTCTATCCTTCTTGCATTGGCTCTTCAAATACATGTTTTTCTTATAAATGCGAGACGACAGGGAAAGAAAACTTTAATAGTTCAAACCCCATTACAAATAAGTATAACCTCGAAATTTGTGATTTAGTTTTTGAAATTGTCACTTTCTTTCTTTCTTTTTTTTTTTCATTCGTTTGTCAGGATAGAACAATAGGCTTCAATGTCATTTACAGAACTGGTAAAACTGATGTAATTAATGACAAGCAATCATTTCAAATAGATGCAAAATGTTCTTTTTTCAGCATCACATCATAGGTAAGGTCATGACAAAATGTCAAACAGAAACCAGAATAGTAGATATTCAGCGCAAGAGAGACCTAGTGGCGTATAAGCGCATGCTCGTTATAACATCCAAACGTTTATATTGGTACTCTGATCTGACTATATTGCTATTTGATTTCAAATACAGACTACGATCGATATTACACTTACATTATCTCAATCAGGTAATGTGTATATGATATCAGTTTAAATGTTTTAAAATCAAATTTTGGTACAAGGCCAATAATTTAACTGGGAGTGGCGCTAGCCGATTACATTGAGCCGCTATGGTCAACTGGAACTTATATTATCGAACCAGAAGGATGAAAGGCAAAGTCGACAGAGGCAGAATTTGAACGTAAACCCTGACAAAATACCTTTAAGCGTTTTGTCTGTATGCAAACTATTCTGACAGCTGGCATATGACATCGAAAACGGATTCTGAGATGTATTTCGTGCCTCATGATGATAACATTCTTAATCATCATACCCATGATTTATTTTTGTAAATTGCACTACAGTATGCTTGAGCGCTGTCAGAACCAATATAGGGTAGGATTTTCAGTGACACTAATTCCCCTTTCTAATATAGGCACAAGGACTTAAATCTTGTGGGAGAGTGGTAGGGTGGCAAGTCGATCCGAAAAGATGAAAGACAAAGATGACCTCGGTGGAATTTGAATTCAGAACGTAAGTACTTTGTCCGGCGTGTTAACGATTCCGCCAGGTCACTGTCTTACAGTGATACAAATAATCTTTTCTACTCTAGGCACAAGGCCCGAAATTTGTGGGGCGGGAGACAATACGCAACTGGTACCTAATTTATCGACCTCGGCGGAAATTGAACTCAGAACGTAAAAACAGACGAAATACTGGTAAGCATTTCGCCCGGCGTGCTTACGTTTCTACCATCTCGTCACTTTTAAAGAAAGATAACCCTTCCTATAATAGGCTCAAGGCCTGAAATTTGGTGGAGGGGGGATACTCGATTACATCGACTCCAGTACTCAACTGGTACTTACTCTATCGACCCCGAAAATATGAAAGGTAAAGTCGACGTCGTCAATATTTGAACTCAGAACTTAACGACGGGCGAAATACCGCTAAGCATTTCGTCCAGCGTGCTAACAATTCTGCCATCTCGCCGCCTTACAGTGATACTAATAATAAAACTAACTGCTTTGACTTTCATTTCATGTTTATTGCTTATTTCTCCCTAAATTTTGACTGATTGAAGTCTTTGATTATTTGTGTGGTCAGTACAATTATTATATATACATTCACTTAGACATCAATATTATATTTCGCATTAAAACGGCAAGCTGGTAGAATCGTTAGCTATGGTTAGCGGCATTTCGTCCGCTTTATCATTATGAGTTCAAATGTCGGCGAGGTCGACTTTGTCTTTCATCCTTTCGGAGTCGATGAAATAAATACCATTTGAGTACCATTTGACTCACCACCTTCCCCGAATTTGCTAGCTTTGTGCCAAAATTTGAAACTAATCTTATGTTTGATATTGTTTCTTTTCCGTGGCGTTTTGGAATTATCTCTGATGTTGAAGTGTTTACTCTGATAGCTTAATCCATTACGTTATATTATAAAAGCAAAAATATTATAAATTTGATTGTAAATCTTCATTTGCATGAAAATAATTGATCATCGGCTCAAATATTAGAACTTCTTCAATACTATTTCTTCAAAAACAATACAAGCCAATTCGTCCTAACGTGCTCATTATTCTGCTCATCAGTGTACATTCGATTTGAAGTTCCATTTAGGTTTTTATTTTTAAAGTAATGTAAAATATAAGGCTTTGCATCATTTTGAAATTAAAATTATATTTTATTGAATTAGGCATCACACTACAAACAGATCAAAACCATCGGTACTTTTCGATGCAATCTAAGATAGACGTACTTGTTTCACAAGCACAATCGAATATACGTGAGCTGTATTTCAAACTAGATTATAAATGACGTTTATATCAGGTCATCCCATAAGTTCTGACCGAATTTTGAATAAAGAAAACAAGTGATCAAAAGTTATATTTAATTGAAATTTAATCATCAATGTACTTTCCCTGGTTATCTATGACGTCCTTCCATCTATTTACAAGCTTTTTAATCCAATCAATGTAAAACACTTTTGGTTTCAAAGCGAAGAACTCTGAAATGTCAGTTTCGACCTCTTCCTGGCTTGCGAAAGTTATGTCCCTCAAATGATTCTGTAAAGGACGAAACAAATGGTAGTCTGAAGGAGCAAGGTCGGGAGAATAAGGTGGATGAGGAATTTTTTCCCAACCAAGCTCTTCGATCTTCTGTGATGTGATCATTGCAGTGTGGGGTCGTGCATTGTCCTGATGAAACGTCACTCGTTTTTGATTTACTAAAGCGGATCATTTTTTCTTCAAAGCTTGGTTCAAACGCTCTAATTGCTGACAGCAGACGTGAATATTGATTAGTGCATTACGTGGTAACAATTCAATGTGAATTACTCCTTTGCAATCCCACCAGATAGAGAGAAGAACCTT
>NC_142928.1:51963433-51978433 GCF_046866305.1 Octopus bimaculoides
CAAAAACAATAATACTAAAAGTAAACGAAATAGTGATAAGATCTAGTTAATAATCCGTTTCGCGATGCAGCTTAAACAGTACATTGCATAATGAGACTTATAGATGAGCACTTGAACTTAAATAACAAATAGTCTGAAATCTTTAAGAATGCAATTAAAGTAGGCCGTAGCTTAACTAGTAACCTGACTACTATCATAGCGTTGATCAACAATAATAAGCTAGAGGCCTTCTATGAAAATAGGAAAAAATAACATAATAAAACATAGCAACCAATCGACAGATATAATAAATGTTATCCCTAATAGCTCACCCTTAAATAACGCGGACAACGACCTGGTAGATAATAATCCCCCTCAACACAGCATACACACATAAATATAATAATTTATGTGGCTGCAGAGATAAATACAAGTGTAAATTCTCTAATATTTGTAAAACTAAAAATGTAATATACCAATGCGATGTACTCGCAAATAACCATAAGAAATCTTATATCGGAGCAACTAAAAACGAAATGATACTTAGATATAATTCCCACCAATCTAGTTTCAGAAAGTGAAGTAAAGCGAACTCTACAGGACTTAGTAGCTACATTTCGGAATTGAAAGATAAAAATATCACCTATAGTTTAGAATGGTGTATGCTAGCCAAAACGTCCTCGTATAGCATTAAAAATAAGCGCTGTGAACTCTGTATAAATGAAAAACTTTATTTTAATGGCCAAATCACCTCCACTTAATAGGAGACATGAAATGTATACACACACACGTTCGATCTGTATATACACATACTGGAACATACTTGATAAGTACTACCTCAACGAAACATTCGACCCCTGAGCGTGGTTGTGTGGTAAGAAGCTTGCTTCCCAACCACATGGTTCTGGCTTCAGTCCTACTGCATGGCACCTTGGCAAATGTCTTCTACAACAACTCCGGGCCGAATAAAGCCTTGTGAGTGGATTTAGCCGATGAAAACAGAAAGAAGCCTGTCGTATGTATGTGTGCGCGCGCCTATGCGTGTGTGTGTTCGCATATGTATGCCTGTGTCTGTCTTTGTCTCCCTACCACCGTTTGACAACCGGTGCTGGTGTGTTTATGTCCCCGTAACTTAACACTTCGGCAAAAGACTCCGATAAAATAAGTCCCATGCTATGGAACATAAGTACTGAGGTCGATACATTCGACTAAAAATTCATCAAGACGGGCTCCAGCATAACCGTAGTCTTTATGACTGAAACAAATAAAAAATAAAAATGTATATGAAAAGAGAGGGAGAAAGAAAGGAAGGGATAAAAAAACCTTTTAGTTTTATTTTAAATGTTTTTTTTTATTTCTATTTTATTAAATTTTTTGCCCCGCCCGCCTACATTGTTTATGCATTATGTACTGTATATATGTATATGTGTGTCTCTGTGTGTGTGGGCGTGTGTAAGCACGCGCACACATATATATATATATTCCAATACGTGCGTGAATACATATACGCATATGTATGTCTGTTTGTATATGTGTATGCGTGTACAACTATACGCTTATACTTCTGATTTATACCCTGTCATATAACATGTGTGCGTGTATATGTGTGTGTATGTGTGTATTTGTGTGTGTGTAAATGCACACAAATTTTTCTTTATTTATCTATGTATTTACTTACTGAATGACATAACGGACAAACTATTTGAAATCTATGAATTACCCACGTGACATTGTAATTTGTTTTATCGTTTATTCTAGAATAATGCAGGGAAATACTATTACCGCCGGTTACATAAATCCACACCTATTCGATCTCTATCTTATCTAATAAATACCAACGCAATGAAATATTCAACACCTGAGACACTATATTTCTTCTACTGAATATTAATAAAAAGTATGCATATACTAATATTTTGAACTCTATTTATTTGCATCACCATACTTGTATGCATATATACGTGTGTGTGTGCGCGCGCTCACGTGTATATATATATATATGTGTGTGTGTGTGTGTTTGTGTGTGTGTATTCATACATCTATATACATATATGTGTCTGTATGTATGTATGCATACATGTATCTATGTATATATACATGTACTGGTCATCGATGTAAGTAGTATAAGCATTGAGAACTTTACTGGTATTTTCTTAATTTGCAAAGTCCCGTCATAGAAACATCTAACAATTTCAATCAGCCTTGAATCGAATGCGAAAATAAAACCTGACAATTTTTCGACAAAATAATGTATATAGAGATACTGTCAACGGCGGCTGTCATGCAATAATTCTTACCCAGTAACATACATAGACCAATAACTTTTTAACGCTTAGTTCACACATTTGAAAGTCGTCGGGAAAAGGAAGAAAGCAGTACTTTGTCGTTTTTTATTTTCATTTATCACTAAAGTACCGAACTGTTACGATGGGCGTTATTAGATTGAAAGGGATTTGTTTTTGTTTCTAGTGAATTCTCAACATATTGCCGTAAAATGACTTTTTAACGAAAGTATACAAATAGTGTTGGCAACAATGAAGATGGTGTTTTCTCCCATTATGCTAAGGAAAATAGAAAACAGAATTAAAAAAAACAAAAGCGAACAATGCAGATTGTAATGTAAAAAAAAAAAAACTGTCAAGTTAAATAACGTCACATATTGCAACGAAGTGAATGTTGCATTAGATGGCTTCAAATAAACACAAAAGCAACAACAAAACAGTAACGACATTAACTTGCAGGCGTCTCTTCGGTTCTTGTGACATCTTTGGAAGTAGTAATATCGACATCATCATCATCATCATCATCATCATCATCATCATCACATCGTCAACGGCATCACCATCGTCATCGTTTTTCTCGGCGTCGTCGTCGCTGTCATTATAAACACTGCTAGTACCATCACGATTACCATCATAGTCATTAGCAGATTCAACTGTATTTGTAGTATTAGGAGCAGCCATCTTAAAGCAAACAAAATGCTTTTTGTAAACATAGTATAAACCAAAGGGAAACAAAATTAATGTCCGTACTTTGCGACGTTCAGGTTTTTTCTTTTTCTTTGTAGGATTGGATTTTAGGGATGATTATGAAAAGTTGAAAGGGATTACTTCAAGTTTGCTGCAGATGGAAATAATTTATTTATTTATTTATTTATGTAACACACGTCACGTTATTAATGTATGTATGCAACTGTATTTAGAATGATGCAGATATATAACTAGAGACATGCATCTTAACTCCTTTCCGTCGATCTGAAAAATATGGGAAAATATAATCTGAAAGAGCATCAACAATTATAAAAAAGAATGAATCGAAATTTCACTAATGGTAGGTTTAAATCATTTCTTACTCTCCACTCCTTAAGTATATAAGGGCACACGCGCGCGCATAGATACACATATACATACATTCATATATAAACATACACATACGCATGTTCATATACATATATATAATTATATATAAATATATATATATGCATGTATATCTACATATATATGTATGTATATATACATATATTTATAGATGTGAATATCTATATATAGTAAGTTATATAAGTTTTATATGAAAAGAGGATATTGGAAGTTTATAATTAATAATGTGAAGGAAAACATAGCTTGTAAGGAAGTTATTGTAAGAGGAAGTGAAAAATTATTCACAATTTCGCCAAAATTTTCTTTAGATTTGCCGTAATGCTTTCAGCACTTGCGTGGTAAAAGATGGTATTTTTGTGGTTACACAACCGAAGTTTGACTTCTATCCTTTGCTTTCTTGTGTTGCACTTTTTCTTTCTTATGTTACTGAGTAAACATAGCCGCTCCATTACCAGTGTACACCAAGGAAGAACAGAGAACAGTGACCCGATTTCTCTGGTGTGAAGGTGTGTCAGCGGATGAAATTCATCGAAGGATTTCACTACAATACGTGGACAACCTTGTAGAAGTATGTATGAGCCAACAGAGAAGTTTAAAAGCGACCAGACTAGCGTGAAGCACAAAGAGGGAGCGGTATGCCCAACAACTTTCTCGGCTGACGTGAAGATTCAACATGCTCGCGAGATGGTCCTGGTGAACAGAAGAGTGACCATTGATGAGGTGGCATGTTCTCTGCAAATTAGTCGTGCTCTGCAAACGAAATCATCTTCGACAAGCTTTGCTTCCGTAAAGTCTGTGCGAGATGGGTGTCAAGGGAGTTTATCAAAGCACACAAGCGCAATCGTGTGAATATCTGTCAAAGCTTACTCAGCCGCTTCAACCATGAAGGCGAAGCTTTTCAGAGGAAATAGTCGCAGAAGACGACATCTGGGCCTATTATTTTGAGTCAGAATCCCAAAAGTAGAGTACGGAGTGAAAACATTTGGAATCGCCAACGCAGAAGAAATTCAAGAGTGAACCTTAAGTTTGATGGAATGCAAAAGAGCCTATACAGGTATATCAACGGAGAAAGGGAGTTTACTATTAACATTGTTGTAGGTTACAACGAAATGTTGGCCAACAAACAGAAAGCTGCAACTCACACCAACCGCCAAGGTCTATTTTCAGTGCAAGTGTTAATGTTGCATGACAATGCACGCCAACATGCGACCACCCACACAGTTGATAAAACTCGAAATGTTGGGTTTTAGTTGCTGGAACATTCTATATACAGTCCAGAAATCGACCCCTCCAACTATCACTTTTTTAGACCACTCAAATATTTTTTACAGAGTTGTCGATTCACTACAGACATAAAAGCGCAGGAAACAGTGCATAAATTGCTGCACGACCAGCCGAAAAATTTCTTCTCCGATGGAATAAATGGAACATTTGATTTGTGTGTTAGGGCATAAAGAAAACCTTATTCCAGTATATGTGACAAAGCTTTATATTTCAGAATGTGCATGCCCGTTAAATTAGCTGGAAATTATTGTGATGCTGGGTATGATGCAAAGAAAGATTCAAAAATAGTTATATATTTCTCGGACTATTACGGAGTAAAAGAATAAAGGAATAAAGAACAATTATATTCTAGAAGACGTCAAATAAATCATCTTTCTGAAACGCGCGTATATTTTGAGAACATTTTTGGAGATACATACTCATAGCACACGTTGGTATTCTGCAAATGTATGTTGCATCTCTGTATTTATATCTGCTTGCGTTATGCAACTATACACTATCAGTATGTACTTTTATGCTTTGTAGCAAATATAAATGCGAACTTGGATACGAAAACGTAGCTGAAAACAAGGTTCCTAATGAACTCACTTTCAAAATCATTCATAGCTAAGTTTTAATAGCCAACTTTTGTATGGTGAGCAACAATTGTATAACTCAAATAATGTTAACAAATAGATAAATAAATAAATAAATAGTTTTTCAAAAGATAAATCCCATAAAAAAAGAATATTCGAACTTATTTTCTGCAGGAGGCAGCCACTAAATAGATTCTCATGAATGATATATAATAGTAATGTAGTCAAGCTTCCTACCTGTTGGAATTCACCAGAATCCGATAAGGTTTTTCCTGCTGATTGCTTTCCATGTACAGCAAAAACAGTGCTGAGATGAGTTATCAGATCTACCAGCTATACTAAGTAGATTTATACATATTTTCCAACTAGCTTTTTATGCTTATCTTTTTGCGAATATAATTTACTATTAATAAATATGTAAGCATTCCTGAGAGTTTATATTTCTATACTAAAATTTTTACAGTGTAGTGTGAGATTACAAACATATGAAAAATGACTGGATATAGAGAAAGGTATTGTAAATAGATAGAACGAGAAAGGGGAGGGGAGAGACAGGAGAAATAATGGATTACAAAATGGAAAGAAATACTGAGAAATTGAGATGTAGAGGTAGTAATAGAGGATATGAAGTAATGTAGAGAAAGAACCGATTGAAATAAATCAGAAAAAGAGTACATGGAAATGAGAAGAAAATAATATGTGAAGAAAGGAAGAAATTAGATTAGAAGAAAATATAAATGGAACATTCGAATGAAGTAAAATAGAAAGGAAAATGGACCATAGAAAAGAGATGGGGTAAGCTAATCCAAATAAAAAGTGAAATTGATAGAAAAATTATGTATAAGGAATGAGAAAATGAAAAAAAAAAGAGAAGTAAAATACGAAATAAAGAAAGTTAAGGAAAGGGAAATAGAAATAAATACAGAGAGAGGAATATAAGAGGAAGAGAAAGAAATATATATTTAAATAACAGATATTAGATATAATGGAAGGAAGAGAAAATATATTATTTCTGTAATTGTAAAGTCCAAGTGTTTGATCATTCAGATAGATACAACACCTGAGCCGTTAATTCTGGCCGATATAAGAAATCTATTCTCTGAAAAGAATAACTATAAGTAAATCAGTTAAATTCAAATGTATATCCTTTCTTATCTATTTAGACAAACTTTACTTTCATTTACTTTGCGTTTCGTTTTTGGTTATTTCTATTTTATCTTATAACGCAATATTAATCGCACTTTGAACATAGTAAAAGCAAAATGTCTTCAAAACAAAACACATATTTCTTATAAGTAAATTCATCCACATGTCCGGTTGAAGTGTATAACAATGATCTAAGCGAAACTCCAACCTGAAATTCAGACTAGTCATAATTTTACTCAAACACCATAGATCATGTTCTTGTAATAAAAACAAAAGAAGATGTCCAAATTTGCAAGCTATCTATGTTCATACGTCGAACTCTATTTAGGAATTCACAATCCTATCATTAGGAAATAATTACCAGCTTGTAAGAGGGTTGTTTGATCTGAAAAGTGACGCGACTTTTGAAACATTAAATCTACATTTCTTAATAGAAGACTTTTAACACTCATAGATTCCATCAGAAGGCAACTTCTTAGTTATTCTAGATGACGATATTATTATTACGATTGATGTCATAAAAGCTACAAATATAATTAAGTTTATGATTATTAATGAAGCCTACCCCACGCTTGATAATTATTGTTGATTATAACCCTTAGTATTCTCGTTAGAATGATGGACTTAAATATTTCTTAATGTTAGAAAGAAATGTAAATTGACTCTATAAAATAAAATTGTTATGTTATGAATTCACATCACCTCATACCAATTATCACTTTCATTAATAACCTAACTAGTAGCGCATTTATTAATTTTTGAAAGATGGATAGAAGCAGCTCACACTAGTAAGGCGTATCAAATAGCTTTCTTCATATTGAACTTATCTGTTGTAATATATTCGATTGTGTTTAAAGAATATGTGATGTCATATGGACTCTGATGCAATGGAACCATTTGCCATTCTTTATAGTTTGCTCACTGCACTCATTCTATTCAGGGTTTATAACCACTATTCAAGTCTCCATAGTAGTGTATATCCCACAACAAATTGTAAACTTATAAACCCGCCGCGTTCGCTAGCGGAATATCCCTACAGCCATATTTGGTTTCACTTACTCTTTACTAAATTTGTACTATTACTCACTAATAAGAAATAGCTGGATATATGACTGAGTAAACATTTCATCGTAATGACTCCGAACCTTTAATATAACACTGTCATGTTAGAATATCTAACATAGATATTAGTAGCGTTTCATAAATTCGCATGAAAGCTGAAATTATTTATATCGTTTACAGTGTATATACTGGAGAATGTGACTCAACTTTCTGATAATGAGGAATAACTAATTTACTGCTTCTAAAATGTATGTGGACTACATCTTTATTAACATTTCGAATTATTATACACACAATACGAAATCAGACAGAAAGCAGAGAGACTACTCTCTGAATGTTTTTCAGTGAGATATTACAGTTCGGCAAAAGAGACTGATAGGATAAGTACTAGGCTTACAAAGAATAAGTCCTGGGTCAATTTGTTCGACTAAAGGTGGTGCTCCAGCATGGCTGCAATCAAATGACTGAAACAAATAAAAGAATAAAAGAATATATTCAGGGTGCGGAGAATAAACCAGAATTACATTAAAATATCTTGAAATACTAAAGAGTAAATTTATTCAATAAAATTGCCATTGGCTTCAGCCACGGTCTCTAGACGACTTGGGAATCCCCTGCATCTCTTTTGGACGGTCTCCTTGTTTAAGTTGGTGAACGCTGCCATAATCCTTGACTTCAGTTCATCTTTGGTGTTAGAAGGAGTTTTCTTGGTCTCCCGCTCAACTGCACCCCACACATAATAATCAAGGGGGTTGCAGTCTAGGGAATTATGTGGCCAGATATTAGTGGGTGATGTGGTTGCAGAAAAAGTCTGACAGCCATGATTAGGTTCTCCTGCTTGTGTGGCATGGTACAACGTCCTGTTGTCAGACTTAGGTTCTTCCAGCAGCCATTATCTTGGCCCTTGGCAGCACTACCTCCTCCAAGCACTTGATGTAGACCTCCGTGTTGATTCTGAGGCCGTATGAAAAGATGCATGGAGGCATAACGTCGCCATCACTAGTGATCACTTCAAACACCATGATGTTGACTGGATGTTTGATTTCTATCACTCTGGGTGCTTGTCCTCAGATTAACACCCTAACACTCTGAAATGTTCGTATTGGAGCTTTCGGCGTAATGCCAAGCACTACATGTCGTTTCGAATTCCTCACGGACGGTGCCCAAATGAGCCTACTATACTGCGCAGTCAACAAAATCCAAAACAAAGAATGTTCATGCGTGAAATTAAAAATATAAAATGGCGACAAGTTACCCATCGCACCCCGTATGCATGTATATATATATATATATATATATATATATATATATATATATAATACAAAGAATATATATACATGTATACACACATATATGTACATACTTACACCTACATGTGTATATATATGCATATCAGGGTACAGGACGTTAGAACAATGAACTACAGACAACGGAACGAACACATAGGAAAACGGAAAGCCACTTGGAATATTCCTTCATCAGCTGTCTCTATTCTAACCTGACGTTTCGAAGATAAGGCAGCAACGTTAGCAGTGCATGTGAAATTCTTAGCGGTATTTCGTCTGCCGTTACGTTCTGAGTTCAAATTCCGCCGAGGTCGACTTTGCTTTCATCCTTTCGGGGTCGATAAATTAAGTACCAGTAACGCACTGGGGTCGATGTAATCGACTTAACCCCCTTTGTCTGTCCATGTTTGTCCCCTCTATGTTTAGCCCCTTGTGGGCAATAAAGAAGTAAGTATCAAGTATTGATATGACTGCGTGTATAATATTACAAGAATTATTTCAAAGAAGAATGGATTTAAGAAGTATATATTTACCACATAAAAATATATTTTATTTATTGGTCAACGATGAAACATAATCAAAATGTAGAATCTAGTTGAATGAAGTAATTTATGCAAGAAAGTTCAGAATAGGAAATGTAGAAATAACAGCTAAGTGGTGGTTTTCAGTCATGTGGTGTAGAGAAATAGACGGACATAGCAACGACGTGAATGGCTCCAAGTCTAATTGACTTAGAAGCGAAGAGCAGGTTTAGCAAGCTGTTTTTATTAATAGAACGCTAAACATTCTAGAAACTTCCAAGAAAAACGCTAAGCTTCTTGAATAATTAAGAATCATGTCACATGATATAGATGCTTCAGGAAACTTAAAAATGGAGGTTACTCTACATTCTTTCTTGCATAGGAGACCATTCAACTATCTAGTTACCGTTACATATATATATAAATACATATATGTGTTTGTAATATAATAGACGGTCGATCGGTCGGACGGTCGGTCGGTCGGTCGGTCGGCCGGCATAGTTCCGCCGGCGAAGCGCAGGTGCGATCGAAAGTGCTGTCGGCCGGGCGGCGGTGCCGACCGCGAGTGTGTGTCTGTGTGTGTGTGTGTGTGTCTGTGTGTGTTACGCAAGGTAGGTCGCGCGGCCGCCTAGGCGGTGGACGGACGAGAAGCTCGCCGAGCGAGTCGTGGCAGCGAGAAGGAAGCCACCGAGCGACTAGGAGCGATTGGGAGCGAGCAAAGAGAATGCGGACGCATCGGAGGCAGATGCCGCCGCCGAACCGCCGGCGCGATGGAGAGGCCGAGGTGTCGGCCGCGATACGAGCCGCGCTAGCAACGCGGCCGGAACCGTGACGGGGTCCGACTCGCGAGTTTGCGGGTCGGACCCGGCGGAATAGTCACGCTTTAGGTGAGCCTCACACCCCAAGGGGGTCCAGATTACTATGTAGGGTAGTCGTCGATCGGACGGTCGTTCCGTCCGACTCGCACCCCGACCGCCGGCCGACTGTCTGCCTTTCACAATTATTCGTTTGCCATGATAAAACTCCGAGTTTCGGATGTCGGGGCGGAAACCTGCACCATCATCTCTTCAGTTATCGAGACATGCATTTATATATAAATATATATATATATATATATATATATATATATATATATATATATATATATATGTGTGTGTGTGTGTGTGTGTGTGTGTGTGTGTGTGTGTGTATGCATGTATGTATCTATCTATTTATTTATATATCTATCTATATGTATATAAAGACCCCCTTCAGTCATGAATGACCATGAGATTGCACCTCAAAAGTTACTGTCCGAGGCACATGTCCAGGCAAGTTTTTATAGAAGACCACCAGTCACCCATGTGTACCAGCCCCCGTCTCCACAGATGTTACCCAGCGGAAAGACAAATATATATATATCTACACAGTCAAAGCAGTTTGCCAACGGCTCTTCGGCAGCAACACACCGTGATAATATCAGTGATTATTACTAAATTCAGGACAAGACAGAGAGGATGTTCTTGGAGCCGGGAATTTGAACTTAAGGAGATAATATTTACAGATTGCATGAAGAAGCACAATTAGATCTCATAATGCAAGGATGTGAGGTTGCATAATGAAGGACTTGCACGCCTTGAGAAATACGTTGCGTGGAAACAATTGCAGTGATTAAGTAATAAATGTCCAACCGTACTCCGTCTTGTTGACTTGAATTTTTTCAATTATATATATATATAGCTATATTTTTCTTACGAAAGATACAGGCCGCATAGAAGTTCTCAAGTTGAACCTGAGGCGCTAGACAAGTATAATAAATAGAATGGAGAAAGATCAAATCAGGAAAACCACAATAAACACATATTTATACGGATTTGATTTAAGATAAAAATTATCCAGTAAACATATATTGATATATTAAAATACATATAAAAATACATGTAAAAATATACAAATTTATGAATATTAAAAATATATATGGATATATATATAAATATATTAATATACAATCAGAGTAATGATGTACTGAAGTATAGGATTATAGATAAAAACGTTTTGTTTTTTAAATACACTTTAAAACACCGTGAAGAGACAATAATAGGCGTCAAAACAAAAAGGCTTTTAGGCTACATACTAAAAGGAAATATTCCTACGGTCGTTTGAGAGATTTAATCCTCCGAGTGAAAAAATGAGACTTAAAACTTAATTTCAGAGAACGTCTCCTTCAACAGGGAAAAGTAATGTTTAGGGTAGAAATACATTCAGTTCGTTGCCAAGGTATGAGGTAACTAGGAGCTTTTATGGAAGAACAGATATATCTATGCAAATGGTGGAAGTCTATATGAGGGCTGATACGTGTAAAAATTACATTACTTAGTGTCTTTATTAAAATGTATATTTATATTGGCAATACCGTGTTACAGTTAATATGTTAAGTTGTTCGGCGTAACTTAGTAAGGCTCTATTGTTGAGTACATTCGGAATTTAAAAGTTTCATGAAAACTGAGTAATATGTGTGATTACACGAATGAATAGCATCGGAAAATTTAATTAATATTGTAGAATTATACAGGCAGAGGATGGTGTATGATTCTTTTATGCACATTCTACATTTGCCCTTAATCGTGTTGTATGGGGGAGGCCTTATCTATAATAGACCAAGTTAATGTTATTTTAAACCATGTATTAACTTAGGTAGTGCCGTTGAGTTTTTATATTTTAGCTTACTGAAGGAATCTAAATGGGTTCTATATCGTCTCTTAAAATCTATAATGCTTCCTATGTATACACTTATTTGGTGTTTGTCATTTACCACACAGCATATATAAATTCCATTTTTTTTCGTAAACAAAATCCAGTGAGCGGACATAATTCGGGGACACTACAGTTCCAAGTTTTTACATTCCTAACTTTAATTTTACTCGGATTTATTAAGGTTGTATCAGGTTGACCTATGTTTAGTTGGGATTGATTGCGCTTAGATTCAGATAGACTTACTTTTTTATTTTATTGATTTTATTTGGATCTTTTCGTGGTCTAAGCTTTTAGTCATTTGAAGCTGAGTGTATTTCTATTTGTCGATGCAGTTATACATCCCGAATTCGGCGTGGTAGAGTAAGAAAACTTTATAGAGTGTCTGTTAAATAGGGGGTAACATTTGTGCTGCTTAGGAAAATTTAATTTCAGAATCTTAAAGAACAGTTTTGATAAATTTTTGACTCTAAGAGAAAATGGGTGGGGCAATCCAAGTAATTTTTCTTTTTCTAGATTTAGAGTGGATTAGCACATTAGGTGTTCAGATATAAATGGACTACTTTTGTTACGGTTACTAAAACGAAGGTTATGAAATTTAGTCTGGTTAACAAAAGGTTTTCTTATACGTTTATAATTTAAAGAAGAAATCGCGTAAGTAATTTCAAGATTAATGTCAGATGGGAGATTAGCTAATTTGACTTCAGTTTGGTGTCAGGGGTATAGAAAATATGATCAGGAAAACCACTTAGTTTTAGGGCTTGATCATATAAAATGGGGCATGTGCATTAAAGATTTCGTTTGCTGATAGGTTGGAGATTCTAATTTAGATTGCCATAATGATACTGTCGAGGGTTAATCAGAATGTGATTCAACCTATTGAAAATAACGTAAACTCCGACGATTCACACATTTGTCTTCAATTAAAACCGATAAAATTCCTTATATATAAACGATAGAATTGTCTACACTAGGACGTCTTTCGTCATAGTTTTGTTCGACAGAAAGGCGACTTTGAGCTAGAGAGAGGAGGCAGTTAGATATAGCAGTAAAATTAATCATAAAGCACAAACATCAGTCTTAACAAAGATTGCATTTTAAATCGAAGCCATCTCTGCGCACTACAGGTGATGTATATATTTTTCTGTCGAACAAAACTATGATGAAAGACGTCCTAGTGTAGACAGTTTATCGTTTATATATAAGGAATTTTATTGGTTTTAATTCAAGACAAAAGTGTGAATCGTCAGAGTTTACGCTGTTATTTTCAATAGGTTGAATCATTTTGTGAGAGTTCCCTGTCAAACAAACTAACAATGAGCAATTTTCTCTTTTCCTCTTTCTCTTTCCTTCTTCCCTCTCGTTTTCCTCCGTCTCTCCCACTCTGCTTTATCTCTTTCCCTCTGCTTCCCACATCTGTCCCTCTTTCTCCCTATCCCAATCATGTTTCTTCTTCGTCATTTTTCTTTTGATCTTTCTCTTTTCTTTCTCATTCTCTAGCCCCCCTCCCCACCTCTTGCTTTGTTGCAGTTAATTCATATTATCAAAATACATTGCTTATAATAACAGCCTAGTTATTCGACTACCTAAGCCAAGTGGTTGCCTTTAGGCTCAGTGAAAGATATAGAAAGGTAAGTTTGGGGCTACATATATATATATACATACAGTTTCTTTAATACTATTTTTATTAAATATATTCATGTAGTTCGTCTCTTTAAATGAATTTCTTTAGAAGTAGCAATAGTCATGTCTTTTGTAGTCCTTCTAACATCTATGATATTAAGGGAACAGACTTCAGAGAAAAGGAACATAGACAATGAGGAAATTCCAATGACATAACACTGTGAGGTTAAACAATTGGGGTTATTGGTTAATACATCGTTGAAGCAGAGTAAGTAGACTAATCTAGCTTCACTTGATGCAAAACACGACCAGCAAACTCCGAGCAGCGAGAGAATGATATAGTAGTTATAAACAGAAAGGTAGAATAACGCGATTATAAGTTTCTGTACCAGAATTCAATGTTTAGGAACATCCTACACCGAATATAATTCACTGTGTATGCAAATAATAGCATGAGGATAGCAAGCATATTGCATAATCTCATTCACATCTTCAGTAATGTGTTTCGTTAACCCAAGTCTAGATATGATATTAACATACAGTTGTAATAGCCGTTGTCCATTTTATTAGTCTTATTGTTGGTGTTCCTGAAAAGTAGTTTACCTTCAGAAGACAAAAAATTATCGTGACAGTACATTTGAAAAACAAAATACTGCGATGCAAAATCAACTCCCATTTTCGTAGTTTGTGTTCCGCGGTTATGAGAGAATGCTGCTAGTTTATGGAAATAAAGTGTAAGAAAAATGGTAAGAATAGAACATAATATAATGAACTCTTCCTCAAAATTGGGCATTTTTTATTTTCAATTTAGCACACTTTATTAAAAAAATATATATATAGGTTAATATTTTAATATCATCAAAACGTAGAAAGATTTGCCAAACTGCTTGGCATCTGGTCAATTTATCGGCTTCGCTCGAACACAATTTGACTGTCACAAACGCGCGTGCACAAACACACACACATACACACACACACACACACACACACACACACACACACACACACACACACACACAGGCATACGAACACACATTGACACTACTCTGGAGATAGATGTCTTTGATTATAATCCTGTGTTGCTCATGACAGATAACTATAGCATATTAAACACTATGCATATCTTAAGGATTGATGAGGACATAAATGCATTTTTATTTCTATTAAAAGCCAGCATGATATTTGAGCCATTATACACATTATTTTCATTTCTTTCTGTGGTCCATGACAGAGCGTATCGTTCCTATGTTCCTTCTTAATAGGTTAAAATGATTTGTGTTGAAGTTTTATTGTTCTCAGTCAATAACGTACATATTGGCAACGAAGACTGAAACTCATCACTTTAAGGTTTCCAAGAGTTGGTGATAAATGTGACAGATAAGCCACCATCTTGGTAATAAATGTGACAGATAAGGAC
>NC_142928.1:51983433-51990933 GCF_046866305.1 Octopus bimaculoides
TTATATACTATGTATCAACACCGAATTTCATTTATTCGAGTGACACCAAAATGTAGATAATATGCAGAATAAAAATCGATCCTCAATATTTTCTTCATTGATAATTAATGATTCTTCTCTATCAAGACATATATATATCTTGAAAGAAAATTGTATAATGACGACTTCACGAGTGCACTTCATGTAAATCCAAAGAGAAACAGTCTTCCTTATTCTGAAACTGTGTGTTTCAGTGTGACGTATGTATGTGTAGACGACAAATTTTATCCGGCTACTAATTTTTTTCGAATCTCACCAATTCTTTTGCATCTCAAATAGTTTGGGATGAGCTGTAACGTTTGAAGTTTTATTGATCTCTCTTTCTGTATATACTCTTTTACTCTTTTACTTGTTTCACTCATTTGACTGCGGCCATGCTGGAGCACCACCTTTAGTCGAGCAAATCGACCCCAGGACTTATTCTTTGTAAGCCTAGTACTTATTCTATCGGTTTCTTTTGCCGAACCGCTAAGTTACGGGGACGTAAACACACCAGCATCGGTTGTCAATCGATGTTGGGGGGACAAACACAGACACACAAACATATACACACACATACATATACATACATATACATATGTATACATATATACGACGGGCTTCTTTCAGTTTCCGTCTACCAAATCCACTCACAAGGCGTTGGTTAGCCCGAGGCTATAGTAGAAGACACTTTCCCAAGGTGCCACGCAGTGGGACTGAACCCAGAACCATGTGGTTGGTAAGCAAGCTTCTTACCACACAACCACTCCTGCGCCTATATATATATGACGTCTTACCTATAAAAGATAGTAAGAAGTTGAATAAAATTATTTTCACTTGCCTTATTTTAAGTACAAACTTTCACACTAATTCCACCAATAAAATTCCTAACAACTATTATTGTTGATGTCTAGTTGTTAGTATTCTTGTTGAGTCCTAAGTCGATCCGGATTCTACATAGCTATGATTAAGTTCGTTTCAAATGTAACTGTGAGTGTGTTGTTGTATATCTAAAACTACATGGTCCAACGTGTCCTGCCTTTTGTAAGACGATTTGAGAAAGATTAGGTTGCTTAATCTAGCAAGCCAAACGACCGCAAAGATTTTCTCTTATGACTCTAAATCATTACCAATTATAAATTATTGTGCATTTAATCGATTATAGGTTTCTTTTATGTAGAAGTGGCGTTGTGTTCATTCAAAACAAATTACTATTGTTTTGCATTTTCTTGTTATGAACGCAGAAAATTAAGCTACACGATAACTATAAATGTTCTATAAAAGTTCTATTTTAAGATTAATATGTCACCAAATGCATAATGTCGTTCTTCCGTTAAGCGGAAACTCTATTTTATTCTAGTCAAACTTCAATGGAACGGAAGATTGCCGTTCCTGACGTTAAAGTAAGAATAATTTAGGAAAATGTCAGTTGTATCATATATATATATGCAGCATTAGAAGTGATGAGGAGTGTCAGGTTGACACGAAATAACATGTAGCTACATGCGTCACAGGACAAGCAAAAAAGATAATGAAGGTAAAAGAGTGTGCTCGAGAAAATTTTAGACACCATCACGAGATATGAAGTTAAAATGCAAAATAGTTTATGCATTAGCAATTGAAGCAATGTAGCCGGCAAGATGAAGGACTAATATAGAAACCATTTGAGGAAGGTAATAACTTACAAGGAAAAAAGTCTGCATACTATATAAAACGAATTCCCCTTCAGTATAGGGAAATTTTAACCACAATAAAATGATGGATTACATAGTCACAGATGATTAAGTGTACCTGATATAAAAGAAATAAAACTAAATACCAATTATATAAAAAAAAATGTTTAGCAGTTTCGTAGAAATGGTGAAGCACTTGACTAAACGACGCATAGTGTTTGCTTTGTATTTCGACGTCCCGTACGTTTAATCGTTTTCCCATTTCACATCGATGCTGTTCGTAAACTCTGTAGCTATAGCGTATGTAGTTAACTTAAACAGGTCCAAATTCAGAAGTGAAGTACTGTTGTACGGGACTTTATATGTAGCGCATGTTTTGTAAAGATAAGCCCTCATTGATATTTCTTGTGAGCTAAATGCAATCTTTTTGGTCTCGTATATTACTAAAACATCACAGAATTAGGAATACCAAAAGTTTATTGAAGGAAACGTCACAGCAATCCATCATAATCTTAAATTATTACTTGAGTCATAAATTATCAAGACCATTTACTATAGAACTAATGAATCATTATGACACAGATGAAAAAGAGAAAATAACTTCATTAGCTTGAATAGCAGCTATTTTAAGGTTAGAAAATTAGGAGAGTCGTTAATAAAATGGCAAAAACAATATCAACAACAAATCCAACATTGAAAAACATCATACTATCATTCTATTTAACTGTAATCACGGTATTTTTATGACGACACACATGAAGTTACCAGTGCATTCTCCTTAGCAAGAGCAGAATCCTAAGGCAGGGATCTTTAATACAGTCCAAAATTAAATACAATGCGGAGTCAACATCTAATTAAATTTAGACTGACAAATCCTACAGTCAATAAAACACTTGAAAGTCCTCCTCTTAATACTCCTTTGAAATAAGACAATTTCTCCTTGATTGCTTAAATTACTTGAAATAGTAATCCTACGTCGCTTAAATCACACCACGTCGTCTTACATAACACATTGGCCATATATTCACCACGTTGGGGCTATATACCCCAAAACAAGTTGGATGAACATGATTTGAATGCATTTTGTCGTACTTCTCTCTATTGTTTAACTGGGGTTAGCCGATAACAATTTTTTTGAGTCAAATGCTCAGATGTAAAAAGACGTGAAAGTAGTAAAAGGATTAAGTAAAAGCTCAGAACAACATAAAATAAAATTTTGTTTTTGCCCCAAATTCAAAATCGTAATTTAGGCTTCAAATTTAGTAGATCGAGCCCATTTATTCTTTCAGCGTAATTTACTTTCCTCCGTCTTTTTTGCGTCTTAAATGCATGTCTTCTAAAAATTACCGTACATCTCGATGTCTCCAAATTTTTGAACATGAGCCAATAATTTTTTAGAAGTAATTACAATATTTTGAAACTTTTACAGTAAAAAGAACAAACGGCAAATACAATTTAGAAGCGATAGGATGCGGGAATATCAACGCAAGGTTTTTATAATTTCAAATCCACTGTATACGGTCAGTAAAATGTCTTATTTTCCATTACACTTAGTAGACACTGCAAACTATTTGGAAACATTGTTACAGTAGACTAATTTATAATGGTTTGGGATTTGTAAAACCACCAAGACCACAGAAATTGACGTGGTTGGTCAACTGGACTGTTATGATATGTGTGATTTAATTTAAATCTATCTAATACATAAATAATGTATCATTCTGACGGTTTAATTTGTTTATATCCTAGAAAAGATACTTGCAATTCCAGTAATGTTTTTATCTTACGATAATTTATTTTCTCTGCGTTCAATTTTAAGAATTAGTAATTGATTCAGCAGCATGATGATGCCATTATTATATAAAGTTAAATCTACGATTACCTTATTCTGCCATCAAATGTATTTTATAATTGAATATCTTACGAAGCGTATCTTATTCTTTCTAACTACCAAGAAATGCCGTTTGTATGTAAGCACTTGTAAATGGCGTGTCAGGTAATTAACCATTTTAACACTTCTCTTGTATGCTTCGGTCGCATGAAATTTTTATCTTGCCGAATACATATTTTCATAACTTGTAGATTATATTTGCCTTCTGTTTTCTCCTTAGAATTATTATTTCTTTTAATCGTGATCGTTTTTGAAATCCTCTAACAATCGAAAGTAAACATCTTCCACCATAATCTACCATTCAGTCTTCTTGGCTTATAGAGCTTCAATTCATTCTCAGAATATAATTTCTTGGTTCACTTCCTGCATATAAGGTGTATTAGATCTCTTTCTATTAGTCGGCTCCGGTTTTCCAGTTCACACAAATGCTGAGATTGATGAAATAAATGCAAACTAAAACAAATAATGACAAATACAAAATTAATTATTATTCTTCAACAACTCTCCTTGTAATGACGAAACATTCCGTACTTACAAGAAATTGAGGAAGCTTTTAAATTGAGGAAGCTTTTAAATTGAGGAAGCATTTATCTTGCACATTGTTACGGTGAACATCCACATGACAGCATTCCTACTATTATGAAAACTGCATGCTTCTAAGTCCTAAAGCCGAGTAGCCGTATCCAGAACATCTGTTAAAGTGTACGCTGACCTCAAACACTTCCACATAGCTTTGGAGGATTCACAACTAACATGGTTTACAACAGGAACAAAAGCAACAATAACAAAATCAGCAGCAAAAGTGATTATTCAATTTATTTCAGCGTACATAAAATACTTTAAATTGAGCAAATTTTCTGCTATATGAGTTCATTTATCATAGAATATTAGCAGCGAGTCATTACTATCACCATCATCATCATCACCATCATTCTCATCATTATCAATCGTAGCAGCAACAGCAACAACAGCAGCAGCAGCAGTATTGCCATTGGAAAAGGAAGAAACCATACTTTTTTTTATGCCAATTAAGTAGTTAGTGTTAGGCAGAACATCTTGTTATTCGCAACAAATTAAAGTGTAGCTCAAAGAATACATATATTGAAGTGGATGCTTTTTCAAAGTGTTCTATTATTTGCTTCATGTATGACTATATTGTTTGTTTTGACGTTTGCTTGTGTGTGAATGTGCATCTGTTATCGTGTCTGTATATGCGAGCATAACTTGATAAAAGTATGTGTGAATCCGTTTACGTATATATATATATATATATATGAATGAATGGATATATCTATGGATTCATGTATATTTGTTTCTCTGTCTGTGTGTGTGTGTGTGTGTGTGTGTGTGCGTGTGTGTGTGTGTGTGTGTGTGTAGCATTTCTATATATTTGTGTATGCATCCACATATTGTGAATACATGTATATACTTATGTATGCATCTATGTTATGTATGTACGAATACATTATGAATTTATATATGCGCATTTATGCATGTAACATGCATGCAAGTTTGATTCTTCTGTGTGTTCATACGAATAAATGTATCCGAAGTTGGTGTTAAAATAGTTTTCAGGCAACAAAATTTGTCTTTAAAAAATGTACAAAAATATACAAGTAATACAAGTAATAAAATTCTACTTAAATTAGACACACGGAGATACTTCCAGTGTAGCAGTGCTAGATATGGCACTGAGCAGAAACAGTTTAAGACAGCAAACATTTTCTAAATACCTGTATCTGAATTTGCATATTTTTGTAAAAGCGATGTCTGCTGCACGAAATGAAATTCTATGAAAGACCAGTTTTCTATTCTTGGTTAATTAACCAAAAATATTCATTTATTCCAACAGCATCTTTCTTTTCCCCTCACTCTCTCTCCCCACCGCTCGTTCACTCTCGTAAACACGCAACCACCCAAACGCATACATATAGCTACAACACATACACAATTTCACTCTTTCTCTTACTCCCTTTGTTTCTCTCACTTCCCACTTTCTCTTTCTCTCGCTTTCTCTCCCTGTCTCTTTCTGTGTATCGCTGTTTCTTCTCCATATTTTCTTCTCTTCCCTTATTCTCAATATTCAATCTTGTGGTCTCCTCTCTTTCACATATCTCTCACAATCTTAATGGTTTTTCCGTCATTTTTGATTTTGATTTTACCCGCGTACCCTATGTTTCTTCCTTTATCTCATTCCATCTTTCTCATTTGTCATATACACCCTTCATTCTGTTATACACACACACACACACACACACGCACACACGCACCCACACACACACATCATATACACATATTTTCCCCTTTTCCATTTTCCTTTCTATCTACACCTGTTCCTCTAAACCAATCCTTCCTCGTTTATTTTCTGTATCATTATTCTCTCACAGAGACTTGTATTTCATGTTTTCTCACCTTTCTGTCCAGTTTTTAAATATTTTCTTTTTCAGATATTCCACCGTCCATTTCTTTTTAATATGACACAGCTTTCTTAGCCACACTCAGAATTTCTCTCTCTCCCTACATCCCTTTCTCTCTTCCCCCCTCCTTTCTCTCTTTCCCTCGCTCGCTCTCATATTTTCTCATCGAGCCAAATTTTTATGACTGCTTTTCCAATACTTGCGCCTCCCCTCACACTCAGTCGCTTTATCACTCAGTCTTCCGTATAACTTTTCTCTTATATTATCTCCCTTTATCTCTAATCTTTTCTTTCTCTTTCACTATCTCTTCATCTACCATATTCTCTATTTTGTGTTCTCTCTATTTTGCTACATAACCTTCTGCTTAATATCATACTTTTTTATCTTAAATCATTTAACATCTTTTCATTTTATACACTATCACTTCATCTAACATTTTCTCTGACGTATCGATGTTTTACTGTATATATTTCTGTCTAATATCTTCATATCTAATCGTTTAACATCTTTCCATTTTACACACTATCTCTCCATCAACCATCTTTTCTATCAGCTTGTCTCTCTCTTTCTCCGCTCCTTTCTATTGTATCACTTTGTAACTATTTTCTCCCCCATTCCTGTCCGTGTACCTCCCTAATTTTTCTGTCATTTGCTCCCATTTGCAATATGTCATTTTCTTTTCATTCCTGTCTTTCCTTTCATACATTTCTCACTTACTATGCTTCGTATATTCGTTTTCTTCCTTCTCTCCCTGTCTATATCATTCGATCTCCATCTATGTACCTTACACTCTTATTTACTTTCCACTTACCATCAAAAACCTGTCTTACATGTATTCATTCCACCTTTCTCAATTTCCCTTGTCTCGGTCACCTTCTATATACATTCTTGCTTCTTCTTCTTCTTCTGCCACTACTACTACTACTACTACTACTACTACTACTACTACTACTACTACTACTACTACTACAACTTCTTTTTCAGAATCTCTCCTTTGATAGATAGATAGATAGATAGATAGATAGATAGAGAGAGAGAGAGAGAGAGAGAGAGAGAGAGAGATTTCGTTTTTGTATTTGGTTTGCAAGATTCTTTATGTGAATTCGTGTGTTAAAGCATATTTTATTGTGTCTGGATAAAAGGCATTCTGGTTATATGCCTTATTAAATTAACACACTCACCGGTTCGATTAACACATGTTTGCTTATTTATTTTTTCTAAAATTTTAGCTGCTTCTTGCAACCTCTTAAATAGTCGTTGATTCTGTCCGTCATAGGAGCTGCGTTTTTTGTTCGTTTGTTTGTTTGTCTGTGTGCATGTCTGAGTTTGTCTATGTGTATGGGTTTGTGTGACTATGTATGTGTGTTTGTCATGTATGGGTGTCTCTTTCCATATATGCCCTTGTGTGTGTGAGTGTGTATGTGTGTGTGTATGCGTGTGTGGGTGTGCTCGTGCGTGTGTGAAGTGTGCGTGACTGTATATGGTGATGTGTTTCAGTTTT
>NC_142928.1:51995933-52025933 GCF_046866305.1 Octopus bimaculoides
ACTCAATGGAAAAGGTTCAGAATTATGGAGCATGGGTTCCACATGCTTTAAGTAACAACAACAAAAATCAACGAGCCACAATCTCCGCTGGTTTGCTTGCTCGTCACCGCTCAACTCATGGACACAAGCAATCATTTCTTTGCCGAATCATTACTGGCGACGGAAAATGGTGCCTGTACATCAATATGAAGCAGTGTAAGGAATAGCTTAGCCCCGGTAAACAAGCGACACCGCGCGTGAAACAAGATCTTCATCCGCGTAAGACGATGTTATACGTATGGTGGGACTGGCAAGGGATTATCCATTACGAATTGCTTGAGCAGAATCAAACGGTCAAAGCAGAACTCTATGTTCAATAGATGGAACGACTCAACGCGGCTATTCAAGAGAAAAGACCTAATCGTCAGCATGAAGTTCTGCTGCACGACAACGCCCGCCATCATATCGCCAATATGACCAAGGAAGTCATTCCAACGTATGGCTGGGAAGTGCTGCCGCACCCGCCGTGCTCTCCTGATATGGCACCAACGGATTTCCACCTCTTTCTATCTCTTTCAAATGCTATGCGCAGAATTTCGTTCAATGCTGATGCAGAATTGAGAGCTTGGTTGGATCAATTTTTCGAGTCGAAATCGGGTGATTTCTACCAACGAGGTATTGAAAATCGTGTTGAACGTTTGGAAGAAGTTGTAAATAACAAGGGTGAATACATTATTGATTAATTAGTTGTCATTTTTTTATTATATCTTTTAAAAAAATTAATTTTTTAAAAAACCCCGGTAAATCAGTTGCCAACACAATAGTTATTTTCATTTTTATTTATTGGATGGTTGAATTTATACTGAGCTTATATCTTCTGTCTCTCTTTGTAGCGTATACCACAAGGAATTCGTACAAATTTACACCGGTTTACATAAAAATCACTACATCCATGCATGCATGCATACATACATGCATGCATATATATACATATATATACATATACACACACACACACACACATATATATATGTATATATATATATATAAATATACATGGATTTAAAAGACAAATGTACATGATAGAATAATATATAAATACACAATTATTTTTTTAAAGATCTATAAATAAATAAATATATTAAAAATATATATGTATAAATTAATAAATATTTTTAAAAATCTCCGGATGGAAGTATAAAAACGTTAAGACATGCGTATATAGGTAAAAATATTGGAGAAAGTTTGAAGTGGTGATGGAAGCGAAGTAAAAGATACAATGAGGAGCGAAATTAAAATAATGGGTATTGTATCCCTTTATCTTCCCGCAATGAACGCCAAGAAACGGCCGTTGGTACCCTACTTTAATTTTAACTGTCTCGAATTTTAATTTCGCTCTTCATTGTATCTTTTACATTGCTTCCATCACCACTTCAGACTATCTCCAATATTTTTACCTATACACACATGTATTAACGTTTTTATACTTCCATCCGGAGACTTTTTTTTTTAAATCTATTAATTTACACATATATATTTTTAATATATTTATTTATTTATAGATCTTTAAAAAATATCTATCTATTTATATATTATTCTCTCATGTATATTTGTCTTTTAAATCCATCTCTAATCGGAGCCATGTTTGCGGATTGAATTATCAGGTCATTTGTTTCATCACATCATGTATTTATATCTTTCGTCCCAAGTTCCGCTTGAGCACTTCTAAGTCCAAACCTCTACATTGTGAGAGAATTCCTAATCAATCTTCTTTCTCAAAACAATCACATACAGACACACACACACACACAATTATCTATAGGCCCTGTCAGTGTATATGTATACAATTATGCCTTTTAAATATAGCATTAGAGCATTTTAGCTGTTGTTTCTAGCAATGTAGGTGTTTCAAACACCCCAGTCATATTTAGTGATGATTATAGTTTTTCTTTTGGTAGAACATTGCAGATCGCTGTGTATATTAATTTATACATAATTACATTATATATTGTTGTGGTGGACGCCCCTAGGCGCAGGTCGGTCAGCGAAGGTACGCCGTTCAGACCATTCCTGTAGAGACGATGAAATACGTCGTCATCATAGGACATATCATACACACACATATATATATACATTCATATATGCATACGCACACACACACACACACACACACACACATATATATATATATATATATATATATATATATATATATATATATATATATATATATACATTCATATATGCATGCACAAACATATATGCACATGCATACGTATATATATATATATATATATATATATATCTCACTTAGCCATACCGATACTAATATACTGCTGTTAGAATTCAATATACATATATGCATGTTCTTCAGAACAAAGCGTCAGAACAGACCGGTAATATGAAATTAGTATGACAAAGAAATATGCAATTATGTTAAGGTACTTCATTAGCTTACAGCTGTTTCTGCTCCAGAAGATGCAATGGATTCATATTAGAATGCTTGAGTATCATCCTATAGCTTCATGAGACCATCAAACATGCACTCAAATATGAATGCATTTCAGTTTATTGCAGAAACAGCTGTAAGCTAACAAATTTCATAATATAATTTTTCATTTCTTTATCATTTTTATTTCTTATGCATACATGCACACACACTCGTATATATGACTGCGTGTGTCTGTCTGTTTATACATACACACACACATACACACGCACACATGCAAATATATGTATTATAAAACTCGTGTTAACTGGAACATTAATTTTTATCTGATTGCTTAATCAACCTATCTCAGCGGTTGAATAAGCAATCAAGCGAAACTTTAAGTCAGAGTCACAATGAGCTTTACACTAAATTTGACCCTATTTTTAGTGTTGTAACCTCACGTCAGTAACTGATCTGTTAATAGTCTTAAACTTGTTTCCATAGCATAAACATATGCGCACACAGTCATACAAACGCACACTCCGTACAAACACTCACACACGTACATACACGTATGTACGTGTTTACTTTAGTATATCTTTGTAAGTGTTAGATTTCATATTATCCTTTAAATTATAATCATGTATATGCACACGCTCACATGCAAATATACATATGCTTATGTATATGTATATTTATGTGTGTGTATATATATATATATATATATATATATATATATATATATATATATATATATATATATATAATCTCTCCTTATCGCCCATTTCTCTCTATATCTATGTTTATTTCCATCTTTATAGAACATTATGTAGAGTATGATATGTAGGCGAGAATCAGTGTTTAAAATCACAGCGATATGATGAATTATATTAAACGAAAAAATGAATAAAAATTTAAATGATTAATATTGCAGGTGTCGAGTGAATAAATACCTCGGAAAATTTTAACACAACGCAACTGTACTTGTTTCAACATTAAATTTCAGAACAAATACACATATATAAATACACCCGTTTGCAGACACACGCACACTCGCATTCATGCACGCGTACACACATACACGCATAGATATATAATCGAATAGATATTTATGTATATGTATTCACGCATCCATCTATAGACACATATGTATTTATTTATTTACTCATACATATTACACGGCTTAAGCGGATAGTGTAAACAGAATGCTTGCATCCATACAATCACACATATATGCGAACAGATTTGTAATCTTCATCGGTGCAATCAATAAACTCAATCAACGTCAGACGATAAAGTTAGTGTGAAGAGTTATATCAATACGTTTCCATGGGGTTTTATCAAAATAACTGAAATATACGTATTTAGGAACAGAGATTTAAAAATTTTTTTTTTTTTTACGCCGATGACATACCAAACAGTTTTCATTCAAAAAACAAAACAGCATTCCCTAAGTAAAATGTCCTAAACACCAACGTTTTTATTTATTAAAAGATACTGACACTTCTACCCCATAAGAAACGTCACTATATGGCGGAAGCCACTGTGTGGTACTCAGATTGGTATTGGTATTCTATGACTACCTGTGTATCATATGATTGCAGGCATCGTGCAATATATATCATCAACTGTAAGTTATAAGCGCTGTTCAGATTTTTCAGCCGTCTACAAACACGTCTCCATAAATCCTCCTGATTTATACATGAGTAATTGTAAATATATCTCCCCAGTTGATGGACTCCACTTTTCAGTCAAAGAGTACAGGCGCAGGTGGAACTGTGTAATTAAGAAGCTTGTTTCACAATCATGTGGTCTTCGGTTCAGTCAATCTACACGGTATCTTATGGAAGTGTCTTCTATTATAACCCCGGACCGACTAAAGCTTCTTAAGTGGATTTGGTAAATGGAAATTGATAGAAGCTCGGCATTCGTATGTGTGAGTGTGTGTATGTGTATGCGTCAGTGTGTGTGTGCGTGCTTGTGCGTGTGTGTGCCTGTGCGTGCGTGTTTACACACATTCATGCGCTCGCACACATACAGGCAAAGACATGTAAGCGAATAAATATGTATGTATGTATGTATGTGTATTAGCACATCCACATATAGACACATGTATTTACTCATACATATTGCACGGCTAAATTACAATTTTGCTGCCTCTCAAGAACAATCTGGATCAGTAGAATGTTTTCCCACTGACAAAATAAGTTAGGTGTAGGCTCATTCAAAAACCAAATATAGCAGGATATTTTTGAGGTGCGCTACCTTTCAAAGTTCTTTAAATTAGCTCAGGGATTAAAATCTCTCTCTCTCTCTATCTATCTATCTATCTATCTATCGCTCTCTCTCTCTCTCTATCTCTCTCTCTCTCTATCTATCTATCTATCTATCGCTCGCTCTCTCTCTCTATCTCTCTCTCTCTCTTTCTCTCTCTCTCTCTCTCTCTCTCTCTCTCTCTCTCTCTCTCTCTCTCTCTCTCTCTCCATGTGCCATTCACAAACAGGTGTTGACTATCATCATAGATATCCTTGCCTAAGACTGAAGATTTATGGTTTTTTGGGGAAACATAGATCTGTGCTTTCCCGTTGACCACTGATGATTTCTCTACAGTTCATTGTAATAATGTATTTTCATGAGCTTACCATTCAGGAGTAAATCCTATTGACTCCTCATGCAGCATATCTCACTATACTCACATTGTGATCATACCCATATTCTGGAGGGTCCATGAGACCCATATGTGTCTTTATGTTTGTGTTCGTCTCCCACCAACGTTTGACAGTCGTTGTTGGTTTGTTTTAAGTCCCCATAATTTAGCGGCTCGGCAAGAAAACACGATAGAGCAGTTACCAGGCTTTAAAAAAAAAGGGGGTCGATTTCTTCGACTGAATCATTCAAGTTGCTGTCCTAGCATGGCTGCAGTTCAAAGACGAAAACAAGTAAAAGATAAAAAGATAGAATATATCTCCTCAGATTCTATGTACATTTACTGGGTTCTCGGTTAAAAAAGAAAAAGCAAGAAACATATAAATTCGATTCCGCATTTCGTTACAAACATTGCACATCATTCTGTATGGCTACCCGTTCATGTTTCAACTGCGATAATCGAATACTTTTTGTTCTGCAATATACTTCTAAAATCTATAACATATCATCAATGCTATTGTTACAGTTGCCTCTCTCCCCCATATCATACACTTAATATTTGAAAACTTCTGGAACTCATAAATCGCCACGCTATCCGTGCAAATAGCGACAGTTGAGAACATCAGCCATCTTCAATGTAATATATATACATAGATATGGACATGCGTGTGTTTGTCTGTGTGTGTGCAAAATACGCCTATAAGCATAAGAAATGGGAAAGCTCGACAATACATTGGTGTGATTTAATAATGCAATGCGATCAACGCTGAGAATATCACTGTAGTTGGCTCTAGACTCGTGTGATTATATAATAATTGCATAATATATTCATCAGATTATTCTAGAACTCAAAACATGGTTTCTTTTTCCGTTGGACGAAAGTGGAAATTTTGGAATAAAAAGTTTTATGCATTCTCTATATAAATCAGAAGACGTCAGAGAAATGGAAAGAGAAAAGGGCATAATACTCAGATTCTCATCTAATAATTTATCTCACTTCACTTAAGAAAAACTGACAGAATGATACAGGATGTGAGGAAGGTATATAGATATAAAGATAGATAAATGTAAAGCGTAAAGAAAGAAAAAAAAGCCAGAAAAAGAGAGAGAGCGGGGTACATTAACAAGGAAGAAAACGGAGCAAAAGGGGGGAAAGAAAGAAAGAAAAGAAGTAAAAGCGATGCAACATAAGAAAGAAATAAAGAAAGAAAGAAAGAAAGAAAAATTATGACTAGATAAAATAGGTGGTAAGAAATATAGATCGATATTAGCATGAGTGGGAATGGATAAATGTAACATCATCTGGTTTTCTCAATCCTACTCGCTTAATGTAAAATGTTATATAGCTAAAATGTTTCTCAAATTGGCAAGTATTACCTGTTTCAGCCAATTATGTAGGAAACTAACATATAATCGTAACACAAACATGAAAGACGTCATTTCATACAAACTCGCAACCTAAGGAAAACTGTCTTTACTTACTCAGCAATCCACCTCTATATTAAAGAGATTACCTCTCTAACAGAATTTTAGCAATAAAATTCCAATCAAGACAATACTGTCATGCGATACATAAGGGTGTGTGAAAGAAAATTTGATAAACATTATTATAACTCTTACCAACATTAAACTGCATACGATAGTGAGACTCTAGCTCGGGATTTCAGAAGTTTTGTGGAGTTAAGCCTTAGTCAATACTACTCTTAGGTTCACTTTGGCCAGCAGCGATAGTACCTGCCAAAAGCTCAAGTTATGAGTCAGGTACACAGCATTCAGAGGTGAACTGAAACCTAAATAAGGGTCTTATGGACCCGCCAGAGTATGAGCATCATCATATATCACGTGAACCAGTCCTTCTGCATGAGGAGTAAATAGACTCTATGCCTCAAACGTAAGCTCGGGAAAATAGGAGATAATTACAACGAACTGTAAATAAACCAGCAGTGGTCAACAGAAAAACACAGATCTATGCTTCCCAAGAAAACCATGAATCTTCTGAGTTAGGCATAGAAATCTGATAATCAATGCCTACTTGTGAATGGCACATGAAAAGAGAGAAAGAGAGAGAGATTTTAATCCTTTACCTAATTTGAGAAAGTTTGAAATGCAACGCACACTAAAAATCACCTGCTGTATTAGTTTCTGAATGAATTGACACCTAATTTATTTTGTCAGGAGGAAAACATTATAATGATCTAGATTATTCAGGAAAGGCAGCAAAATTGTAATTTATTCACTGATAAGAAAAGAAGAATAATGAAGCATAATAAGATGCCTAATCCGAATCGCTCAGGAATATGTAATCTCGAAGGGAATTTCATGTCGCGAAATTGGTCCAAAATAAAACAAACACAGACAAAAGTACCTCCATACCACTTTCCGGCAAACCATTTAATAAAACAACGTCCGTACTTCATATTATACTCCAATAATCGACTTCAGAATTTAACACGTAAGTCTGCATATCGCCATTCGTTCAGACTCTTCATGTGCTATTCTTTCTCATTCATTTACCTACCTTATTAACTATCTATCGATCTTATCTACCGTTCTGATAGTTGATTGTACTACAAACACACACACACGCACACACACAAACGATTATATGCACACATAAAGCTCACTCAGAAAGACTTATACAGTAACAGCACGGTGTTTCCTAGGGCTAAATAGCAATAGCATTCTTCCCTTCTCTAGGACTGCCATATTAAATTGGCAACAAACCATCACTTTATCGTGCTGCTACTGTATAAGTTTTTCTGAGAGATTTAGAAACGCAATATTTTGCACATCAGTGGATGTATTTCACTTGAAATTCTATAAGTTTTCAGAGGCGAATAAGCATCGACAGTTACCAACCCACTTTTTTGTTGTTTTCTGAAGAACTGTAGCTGAATTTTTTGTTGGGTGGTAGTGAATAATTGAGCAAAATGAAACGTTATGCACAAGGTACTGAAGGTTGAGTTCCCCTAGACGCAAGTGTGCTGAAACAGGAGATGGTACAGTGGAATGCAGAGCTGATAGAGAAGTATAGTATTATGGTAGAGGAGGAAGGGTCAAATATAAAACTGACCCTACCAGCGGAGGAAAATGCGAAAATGGAAAAGAAGACGGTCATATTCAGAACATTTTCGAATAAAAATAGACGAATTGAACACGAGCCGCAGGAGGAAATAGAAGAATTTTTGGAAAGACATACAGGAGACAGCATAGCGTTCTTTACGAGAAGAAATAGATATGCGTCTATAGTGGTGACTTTTGTATCAGAAGAGGAGACGGAAGAAACCTCCAGCAGGATGATACAGGGAGAGAAATGGACATTGATGCCAAACTGTTTGGATAAACGAATTGTAATAATTAGAGTGGGAAGAATCCCACAATGGATAGATCCAGAGTGAATAATAGTGGCGATTTTTTATTCGGAGATATGAAAAGAAAGCGAAGACGTGAAGATAGGCATGATAAGCCGAACCCAACAAGTGAAGTGATGGGGCTACAGATTAGAGATAATTTGTGCAGGGAGCCTGAAATATTACAACAAAATACCTGAAATTTTACAGCTACCAAATGAAGAGAAGCTGGAGATAATATTGGAGGGAATACCCCCAAAGTGTTACGAATGTGGTGAAAGAGGGCACTTGAGAAAGAAATGCCCTAGAGCAGCACTGAAAATTGTAGAGGAAATTATTCAGGAGAATATAATGGTTGAGAAACAGCAGAAACAGATAACAGAACAAGATGGGAATTTTGCGGAGGTGAAAGCAAGCAAAAGAGAGAGAGGAGGAAGTAAACTAAAGCAGACACGAGTAAAGACAACGAAGAAATGGACTTCACCACAGTCACTCACAAAAGAGAAAAGATACACGTTCCCGACTCCCCTCCCGAAACAAAACATCAACAAAAACAACGTCATCAAACACAAAACCATACTCCCCAATCCAACCCCATGACAAAGCCATTTGCCAAACCCTTCCCCAAAATACAAGAAAAATTGTGATGTTCAAAGAAAATAACGTACCGTTAGCAACAGTCTTCAAACACCATCACATGGCGAGAGTTTATAAACAATGTAAAAACACACCAAAAGATGTAAGATTTGCAAAAATGAACGAAAGACTTTTTTCGGAGCTGAAGTCTCGCTATACAAGTAAAGAGAAAAGTGGGGAGGTAGGCGAATTCGTGCAACTCCTCCCCAACTTAAACTGTAAGTACCCCTTTAAAATTTTTATACCATGTCGATTAAGTTAGGGGGCAGGAATGTACGTAGTCTGGGGTCGAAATGAAAACAAACTTGTTTCCTGAACGACTTCAGGTCACATGATATAGATGTGTGCATCGTAACTGAGTCCAAGAAGAGTGGACCACAAGCGTTCTTGCCTCTCTTGAATGGCTACGAGAAATTTATTGCTCCTAGCCGACAAGGAGGAGGAGGCGTGATGGTCTTATTTAGGAAGAACTTGGATGTACAGGTAAGTACTGTCTTTCTGGATCCAGAAGGTAGGCTGGTTGTCCTAGATGTGTCCCACATGAGTAACCAGTCCTTCAGATTGGTAGCTGTCTACGCTCCTAACGAGCGTTGGCAGTCTGTTTTTTTTTTTTTTCGAGACCAAGAGCATTTTCTAGTGACGTCAAAAACGGTAGTTCTATTAAGAGATTTTAACACCATCCTCGATGCACGGGTGGATAGTGTTGGCTCAACTGAGAGGAGGGGAAATCCTGGCCTCAAGGGTCTACTAGACAGCTATAATCTAGTAGACCGTTACAGACTGGATGAGCCGAGCGTTCCACAGTGGACGTGGAGTAATAACGACGGCTCATGCAGCTCTTACATAGGATTTCGTTAGAGATAGAGACAGGGATACTTTTAGTTGTCCACGATTTTTTATTGTACCTTACACGGACCACAAATTTGTGGTGTGTGAGATACGCATAGATAAATGTCATAAACAGGCACCCGGGTACTGGAAGATGAACAAGTCTAGTTTGATTTGTAAAGCCTTCCGTGCCCGGATTAAGGAGTTAATACAGAGGGCACTATGTGACGCCATCATTAATAATAGATGGTGGAACGCCCTCAAGAGAGCCATTCGTTTAGAGTTTATTAGATTTAGCAATCAGCTAAGTTTAGATAGATCTAGAATAGAAGGGGAATTAGTTATGAATTTAGTGGAGGCTATGGACTCTGTTTCTAGAGTGCAGGCGGCGAGAACGGCGTTGTACCGTCACCTCAAAGCCAAACACAAAGGTAGCAGAATTAGAGCTAAGTTACGTGCAGTGGAGCGAGAAGGTGTTAACATTACCGGAAGGGCAAGTCTTGTGGAGAGTCAGAAGGGCAAAGAAACCTTTATGAGGTCTTTAACAGAAAAACAGGGGCGCAAGATCTATGGACAGGAAACGATGCAAAAGACCTTTCACCAGCATTTTACCCGGTTGTTCGGCGAGAGCGGAGCGCTTGAGCGTGGGAAGTCCTTAAAGGACTTTCTAGCCGGTGGACTGCGACTCTCGGCACGGGAGGCGGAATGCTGTGAAGGACCGATTACTCCTGCGGGGGTAAAAGATTTGTTGGCCGAGTGCGCCGCGGAAAAGTCGCTGGGGTTGGTTGGTCTACTCTATGAGTTTTATCGTAGTATACTGGACTTGTTCGAGGACCTTCTGGCCAGCATCTACACAAACTGACAACAGAATGGGAGGATTATATATATATATATATATATATATATATATATATATATATATATATATATATATATATATATATATTGGTCTATTCGTTTGACGTAAGCCCTTACTCGTAATCATGTGCTTGTTTGCAATATTTCCTGAACAGTGATAAAGGGTAATGGGTTCCTGATGAAATTTACATAAGAATTTAAACTAATTGAGCTAATTCGTTTCCATCAGCATTAGAAGTTAGTGGATACAATGAAACGCTCTTTGTATCTGTCTACGTACGGCTTGTCTAAATGCTCTTGATGCATTTTATAGTACAATATACCATAGAAACAAACCATTCTGTTTACACACAAGCAATTTAAATGTGTACATATAAATACGTACACACACACACACATATACATATATACAAGCACACACACGCGCGCGAACGCGCGACCGTATATAGGTCTAGATATACATATACACAAGCATAAACACATACACATGCATATACGTTTGCATATAAGCGAGTGTGCCATGTTGTGGAGAAAGAGCAAACGAAATGTATGTTTCCAAGCAGAAGAGAAAATAATTGGAATTCTGTAATGTGTCTCTGTTTTAATATTCAAAACAATTTACCAGAAGTTAGGCTAATAAAATTGATATTCATAGCTATAATCTCAGGAGTAAGCATGTAATTCTCTCTTAGGGCAATATAAGTCAATAACCGGTTTAAGAATTCCAAAAAGGAAATAAAAACTTTGTAAGAGTGTATATATGAAATATAGATAGAAAGATTGATATATAAGTAAATATATATAAATACACACAGAGACACACATATACACATACACACATACACATGTACATATATCATATATATATATATATATATATATATATATATATATATATATATATATTTATATATTCATATATAAATGTGTGTGCATCTATATAATATACAGAGAGAGATAGGTATACTTATATATAGTCATATATAGATAGATAGATAGATAGATAGATAGATAGATAGATATTATATTTACAAATGTATAGGAATATATAAGTATATATATATATATAAGTACATGTGTGTGTGCATGTGTGTGTGCATGTGTGTGTGTGCCTGTGCGGGGGGGGGGGGGTGCCTGTGCGTGTGTGTGTGCGTGTGCGTGTGTATACAGACAGGTACACACAGACATACGTACATACAAAGATATATATGAATATTTTAATGCGTAAATTTATGTATGTGTGCGAACGGGTGTGTGCGGAATAATTTGTGAGTGCACGTATGTATCTTTATATGTGCATGCAAGTCTTTGTTTGTATGACTTTGTGACTGCCAGGCAAATTATGTTTAGATGTACATATATTTCCAAGCGGATGACAAGTTGTGTATTTGTGAATATTTATATATATATAACTGAACGAAGATATAATCGCAGTTAGCTACAATTATACGTATGTACATTGACACAAACAAGCATACATACACGCACAGATACACACACACACACTCTCTCTCTCTCTCTTTCTCTGTCTCTCTTTTTCTATATATCAATATATATACAGAGGGAGAGGGGGAAGAGAGAAAATGAAAAACTAAAATATATATGAAACATTACGTTTGCTCTGACGATACATATATACATGTATATGTGCGCGTGTGTGTGCGTACACAGACATACACATACACACATACATACATACATATACATATATACACGTGTTTCTGTGTATTTTTTACATATATACTATCATACATTCAGAGCTACGCACGCATACACACACACACACACACACACACACACAAACACACGACACACGATATATTATGCTTGATAATTGATGTAGTAGTGAAGGAAATTAGAGTCATAAGTTGACGTCAAAAAGAAAGTGAGGCATTTCAGTATGGAGTCGCTACAGTTGGTTACCTTTTACATGGCCATATATGTTTTTGTTCGGTGTAAAATATCAGTGTGTGTAAACAATTCATATACATAAGCATGATGCGAGGTAATTCTAGGTGAACGACATTCTAGGAAGGAAGTAAAGACTGCAGTGGTCAGTGTGATGCTTGAAAGTGGGGGCACAATCTGGTGAACGAGAGTGGAAGACATGAGTTAGTTGGAGGTAATAGGGTTTGTAGCGTTTTATTGAACAATTCATGTTAATCTGGCAACAATCTTTCTTTATGATGTCTATGTTTGAATTTGCAACGCAACACTATCCTCGATGTGGGAATTATGCTACATTGGTGGTTTCACCTGACTTTTGACGAAGTCGTCTTCTTTCTTTTTTTTTCTCTCTCTCTGAGGAAGAAGACCAGTTTTTATGATGTTCTGGGTGTACGATCACCAGGACATAGCTCCATCAGCACTCGTTTCTATGGACAGGAAGCCACTCGTCCAAGAGAGAAGAGATAGACAGACACACCTCTTCATAAGCAGGCACATTTTCCAGAAAAATCGCATGCTACACACATCTGAATGTTTCTCTGAACAGTTCTGATATCAACAAAACCATTACCAAAGGCCCGGTTGATATTCTGTAGAGCCTCTGCGGCGGAGTGACCCATACAAGAAAGTCACTCAACATCGTTTGGCTGTTATCATTTTCATAAGGTCTGTGGGTACAAATTTTGTATACCAGTATTGTTTGCAAAGAAAAAGAGTCAAGATTAAATGCAATGGTATACATATTTGAGCTTTTAAATAACTGAAATAACAAGGAATTAAAAATGCGACATTTCGTGTGTGACAACCTAATACTACGCCAAAGAAGTATTCCCGACCCATAACGATGGATATTCCCTTGAATGCAAACAAACGTAAAATCTCCTCCTAAGTTTGTACATTAAATCTGTGAAATTAATTTTTACTCTTTTCGACATTCACTCCTTTTCCTTAGAGAAGTCTAACGGTCACGTTACATTTTCATTCTCTTTCTCCAACAGAGAATAAAGTTTCAAATGACTGAGAATATTTTTAATTTATCATTTAGTATATCACCATTTAACATATTTTCAGCATGCAATAATATTCCATATAGATCTTGCCTCAACATAAAGTATATGAATTACATCAGTATTTTTTCATTGTCGATTATTTCAACACCAGAATAATCTGACAAGACAACATTTATAATTAATCATAAGGACTTTTTAGTTGTGTTAACATGATCATTCAGAAATGATAAATGGTTTCTAAGATTGCCGAGGAATAAATATATCACATTGTGATAGGAATGTTAAATTATGGTACGTATGTTCCGGTATACTTTCACATAACAGCGACACACGAACACATATATGCTTAGGAAATATAAAGAAGTATTGCTATAAATATTTCAAGATGTATCTATAATATATACTATTTCTTTCCTCCTATCCCTCTCTCTCTCTCTCTCTCTCTCTCTCTCTCTCTCTCTCTCTCTCTCTTCCTAAAATAGAATAAAGAGAGAAAATGAAATAGTGAAAGACAGAAAGAGAGAGAAAGAGTGACAGAGAGAAGAATTGAGACGCTACTAACGACTCGCAAACGTGAAATTGAATTCGGCGGGATTTGAACTCAGGTAGAAGAGGGTTCAATGTAATGTCATACGGTGTTCTATACAAAACTCTAACAAATCTGTCAATTCATGACCATTGGATAAACACACCCACACATACAAACACATGCACACATACACACGCGCGCGCGCGCATATACGAGGTGGGAACCGGAAACTTCCTGCCTTTTGACAAAAGAAATTACAGGAGCATCAGTAAATTATGATTTTATTCAACATATTCAAATCACAGACTCACACACTTAATGCAGCTGCCATTCAGTTTTTCTAAGCTCTGTAAAAGAACTCGGAAGCTTGAGACTCCATCCAGGCCTTTCGCGAAACCCTTAAAGTCAAGAACTTTTCAGCACACCCTCGTATATACAAACAGACGTGCCTATACTGTATTTATGCATGTAACGAAGAATTTACACAAGTCCTGCTTTGTCCATCTCTGTAACACTTTTTCTGTCAATCAGTCTTTCTATCAGTCGATCAATTTCCCTGTTTCTATAATTTGCAGTATATGAATGAATGTGGGTGGGGGAGACACATATAAAGTTCTTCTGAATCGCATAATTAAATTAAGTTTTTCAATAAACATATTTTCATTGTATGTGTCTAAAATGACAATGAATTAAATTGAATTTGAATTTCAAGGTAAAAAAGCAGCTAATTTAAATGTTTACTAATATTTAGACCAACTATGCATGTGTGTGTGTGTATATAGTGTATGAGTGTATGTATGTACGTATGGATGTATGGATGTATGTATGAATGTACTTACACAAACATTCGCACATACACACACATATATGTGCGACTGTAAAACTCAATTTACTAGTAAACAAGCATACCAATAGGAGGTATTGACACACAGAGGAGGCACGTAAACCCACAGATAGATAGATAGATAGATAGATAGATAGATAGATAGATAGATAGATAGATGGATGGATGGATAGATAGATGGATAGATAGATAGATAGATAGATAGATAGATAGATAGATAGATAGATAGATAGATAGATAGATAGACAGCAGGATACATACATACAATTCAAACTATGCATTATAAGTACTTTTGTATGTGTGAGTTAAAACATGTGTGTGTATTTGTGTGTGTGTGTGTGTGTGTGTGTGTATGTGTGTGTGTGTGTGTGTGTGTGTGTGTGTGTGTGTGTGTGTGTGTGTGTGTGTGTGTGTGTGTGTTTGTGTAAACTCACGCCTATTTGTGTGTAATAATTTGTATGATAGCTGTCTCCATATGACAAGTTCAGTCAGAAAATAAACCAAAAAAAAAATAATAATAATAAATGACATCGAAAAACAGCTGCAATTATGTCAATCCTATTATTTGTTATGAACGAAATGGGCCACAATTTATTGGAATAACAACAATATCAACTTTCAACAAATATCTCTGCTTCTTATAGCATTTGTAGTGGAATATAACAACATACCTACAGAAAGTGCATAGTAGTTATTTCTGTGATATCTAGCTAATTCATAAAGAAAAATTGTTTTATATGCAGCCGCTGCCAAGATGCTGACGCTCAACAATTCAACATTTCAAATCTGACAGTAAATTTTACCTGGAGATAAATAACCTTTCTCTGCTGTAGAATGATACACATTCCGTTTCCTTGTGTCCCTGGCTCTCACTGGAACACTGGGAAATGAAATATCTTGCAAATATAACACTTCAGGCAGTGTTCCATGTAGATCTCATTTATTTAACGTTTTCACCGGATATAGCTTTCGATATCCTATAGTTATCTTCTCTGTCTTTTACTACTCACTCATATAACTACCAATTCTTTGCCTTCATGTGTCTCAATGATTTCTAAATGAAACCAGCGTAATGCATTATCTTGAACAAGAACAGTCAACGGTTGTCTTTCTCTTTCTCTCTCTTTATCAGTCTGTCTATACATGCATACAAGTCATACATATATACTTACATATATTCATACACACATACATACATACATACATTCAGACAGACACACAGACAGACAGACACACAGACAGACAGACATACGAATTAAAGAGAAATTTACAGTTAATCTATCCAGGTTACAAGTTCAGCTTTATATCTGTAATTATTGAGGCACTGGGATATGTAACACACTGCCTAAGAGCCAATCTTGAGAAATTAGGCATCTCAAAACCAGAAAGGAGAAAGCTGATTCAAAGCCTTCAGATCCAAGCCTTCACCGGAACTGTAAATATTTGTAAAACTTCCAACAAGTTTATTA
This sequence comes from Octopus bimaculoides, assembly GCF_046866305.1. Lineage (NCBI taxonomy): Eukaryota > Metazoa > Mollusca > Cephalopoda > Octopoda > Octopodidae > Octopus > Octopus bimaculoides. The sequence continues at coordinate 52,012,461 of NC_142928.1, forward strand.
TTTAAGTATATATGAGCATATCTAAATATACAACTATATGCACAAGAATGCATATATAAAATAAAACATACGAATCTGCACATATACATACATACATACAAATCTGCACATATACATACATGCATACATACATGTATGCATGCATTCATACATACATGCATGTATGCATGCATTCATACATGCGTACATGATACATGCATACATGCATGCACACATGCATACATACATACATACATACATACATGCATACAAATCACCCAGAAGCGAGTATGACAGCTAATGTCCTATACGTGACCTGATCAATAAATGTCCAGACTGTTGCCATAGTAGCAAAGCTAAAGCACTCAGAGTAAAGCTTCTTGGCACAGATTTACCTTGAACCATGCTGTGCATGCGCACCAAGTTTTAATGTTCTAACCCTATTATGCTCTTTACAGAAGTGCTTAGAAGTAACGTATGTAACGTGTGATCGTCGCATTGAACAAGACAGAAATTTGAGCAGAGAATCTTCATCAAATTTTGCCAAAAGTTTGGCGATATCTGCTCAGAGGCCTACGCAAAGTTTTCAAACATTTTCATCGTTTTCGACATAACGAAGGAGATATTATACAACTGGTACTTGAGTGTCTTTTTGGTCAGCTGAAAGTAGTTTTGGTACAAACTTGACAAACACGCGTTTCATACCCAAATCTTCAGTGATAATGGACTGAAATGGAACGTAACTAATCTGCACATCTTCTGATAACTCACAGCTGGTGGTTCGACGATTTCCTCTCGCAGCTGCACGCACAGCTATGATGTGTTTTCTCACTTCTGCTGGTTGCGGGTTTTCCAGAACGTTCGTCAATATCGACAGTTTTTCGGCCATCTTGGAAACGTCTGAAACACTCGTGCCACTCATACAAGCCTCTCCATACATTTTCTGAAACTTTGCGCTGGCCTCTGCGCAGGTATTGCCATGACAACTTTTTCTAAAATGGTCAATGCAATGATCATACGTTACACACGTTACTTCCAAGCACTAATGTAAACAGGGAAGTGAGCAAGAAGAGTAAAACTTAGTGTGCATGCTCAGCAGAGGTCAAGGTCAATCTGTGCCAAGCGGTTTCCAACTGCATAGTTTAGCTTTGTTACTGTGGCAACAGACCGGATACTTATTGATCAGACCTCGTACGTCTATGTAGGCTCGAACGAGCGAGAGGAGGTTGCACAGGCAATTTAAACTAAATGCCTTACACAAAAAGACAACGCGCTGCTTGGTCAAGTACTCGAACTCAGAATCTTCTGATCGTGAGCCCTACACGCTAACCACAAATCTACAAACCTTCAGACATACACATATATACATTTTGCTGATCTTCCGAGTTGTCCATACTGATGTCTTCGATGCCGTTCGGAAACTACTGGGGTCCACCTGTCTTCTATGAACATCGGTAGCTCTTCACCATTATCGTTTTATCTCGTTCCATATACAGATATACATATACACATACACACACACATATATATATATACATACATATACATACATAAACATACATACATACATAGAGATAAATAGATAGATAGATAGATAGATAGATAGATAGATAGATAGATAGATAGATAGATAGATAGATTGATTGATTGATTGATTGATTGATCGATCGTTTGATTGATTGATTGATTGACAGATAAATAGAGAGAGTGATCTTGAAGATGAACCAATTGTGCTAATATAAATTTTTTGTTGGTATATTCCGTCTTCTCTTTATTTGTAGTGCACACACACACACACACACACACACACACACACACATATATATATATATATATATATATATATATATATATATATATATATATATATGTATGTATAATGTATAGCAACAGATTGGCCGTTTCTTGCTACTGGACTTCTCAAGTGAGCAAACACACCTGATAGAAAGCCAATAAAATTCGAAAATTGATTAAGGTTGTTCAAATACTTTAATTTTCCCCGTTTGATATCTACTACATAGGTTTACATACATATATGAGTGTGCATGTGTCTGGTGCGTAAGAGGTGTACGAAAGTATGTATGTGCATATATATATGTGTGTGTGAGTGCGTGTGTATGTCTGCGTATATGTATGTATATATATATGTATATATATATACATGTATATATATATATATGTGTGTGTATATGTATGTATGTATATGTATATATGTATGTATATGTATATATATATATATGTACGTATATATATATATATCTGTATATATATATGTCTATATATGTATGTATATGTATATATATGTGTGTGTTTATATATATACATATATATATACATACATATATATATATATATATATATATATATGTGTGTGTGTGTGTGTGTGTGTGTGTGTGTGTATATACATATATATATTTGGCAGGAATGGCAACAAAAGAAAGAAAGAGACCTCGATATTATGCAATTAGAGGAATGTATCCGTAAAGATATGTGACACTTATTGAGTAGCCATGATAAAACTCCGAGTTTCCGATGCCCGGTCGGGGTTCAGCACCAATCATCTCTTCAGTTATCCAGCCACCGGAGATTCTTTTGAAAAATAACCGTTAAGGAAATAAAAACAAAGGGAAATAAGGAGGGGAAAATAAACAAACATAAACAAAGGGAAATTACTGTGTGGTGTCAAAACCCGTCTAAATTTCTGTATATCATAGGTATATATATAATCATTTCTGGAAAATTTAATGGTGATAGATCTGCTCTCTGTGATTTTGAGTTAGAAATCGACAGAGATAGGGAACCGCTGTTGTTGGAATGCTGCACTTCAGATTTTACATGTTGATAGATATTTTTGAAACTACTGTATATTTTAACAGCATCCTTGTGATACGATATTAATATGAGAATGTCATCCACGTATCTGCCAGAAAAGGCACGATAATAGCTGAGTGCCCTGTGCTCTTTCCAGTCCATAGATACAATGGTCTGTAGGCCTGACAAGCTTGACTTCAGCGGCAGTCCATCCAGAGACTTGTTCCTAAACGCACTCCTCTTATATATTACAATAGATAAGAGCTCACCGATATCTGGAACTGTAAGCTTAAAGCGGTGATTGTGAGAGAAGGCAATGTGTTTGTGTTCATTTGATGTCTAAGGTTTCGAGGAAGAATTGTTGTGGGAAACAATGTCAATGTTAAAAATATAGTTTTTTTTTTTTTTTTAAGTCAGGATAGAGTGGTGGGTTGAGATCTATCAAATTGTTGATGACTTCGATCGAGCTTTCAGCATGTCTTGAAAATGTTTTACGTAGTGACTTGAAAGTATTAGAAGGCGGCCAAGAGATGCTGTAGAAGGGTTCGTTTAATACTAGTGACAATAAATTTGTTTTACATTTGGTTCCGGTTTATGTATCTTTATGAGATGATAGAGGGTGGAGAATGCGCTGATTCTTGTGATGAAGTTGCGCTCAACTTTGTTCGAGATAACTCTTTCTTTACAGATGTTCGTCCTTCAGATGTTCATACACTCATACACACACACATACACACGCACACGAAGGCGAGCGCACACACACACACACACACACACACACACACACACACACACAGCTTGCTCGTGAAATTTACGTGCAAGTGACTGAGCACTCTACAGACACATGTACTCTTAACGTAGTTCTGAGGGAGATTCAGTGTAACACAGAATGTGACAAGACTGGCCCCTTTGAAATACAGGTACTACTCGTTTTTGCCAGCTGAGTGGACTGGAGCAACGGAAAATAAAGCGTTTTGCTCAAGGACACAACGCGTCGCAGGGAATCGAACTCACGACCTTACGATCCTGAGCTGAATGCCCTAACCAATAAACCAGGCGCCTTCACACACATACACACGCACACACACACACACACACACACACACACACACACACATATATATATATATATATATATATATATATATATATATATATATACCCATATATATATATATGCATATATACACACATACATACTCTTATGTACTTACACCTTATATGTTTAATGCATATATATATATATATATATATATATATATATATATATATATATATATATATATATATATATATATGCATGTATACGTGTGTGTGTGTGTGTGTGCGTGTGTGTGTTTCTGTGAATGATATAAGAGATATAAAAATACAAACACAATATGACACTATACTTTTATATTTCTTCATTTGTTTCTTAGTAACTGTACTTACATATCTATGATTCACTATTTGCATAATCTCTGAATGTAATTCTCTTAAACCTCAAGTGTTGACAAGGTATGCAATCTATTTGCGATTACTTGGCTTCTTTGTTTTTCACTTGCAGTTCTGTCTCTTTGAATTTATCCTTTCCAAACTCTTATTCATCCACAAGTGTGAATGGAATGGAATTGTATTGAAGAAGAAGAAGACTAACTATTAAATTCTGATATGGTGCCTTTAAACTGTTGCTCAACGTACGACAAATAACTCCAAAAGTTCTATGAAACCACATCTGAGAGATTACGTAGATGTTCGATACAACTGCGAAAGATAACAACTGCTGAGACATTGCGGTCTAAATAGATAGATAATAGTCCTGATTATAGAAACATCGTACCCATAGAAAACACGGTATAGCCATGGCTGTGAGAGAGCTAGCTTGCAATTAAACAGAAGGAAGCTCACAGGGGAGAATTTAATCCATGATATTAAAAAAAAGAGAAGGCCTGTAAGACATTTGAGTATTCACCTATACACCCGGTTGATCAGAGCGGACGAGATGATCACTATCGTCATCATCAATAACAACATAACAAGTACAATTCTTCGTCAGATTAACTCTTTCTCTCATTCTTTCTCTTTCTGTCTCTGTTCCTTTCTACTCTATTTCTCAGTCTGTATTTCTCTCTCTCTCTCTCTCTCTCTCTCTCTCTCTCTCTCTCTCTCTCTCTCTTATGGTTTGTGTCCTTATTTCTCCAGGTTTTATTCTTTCTATGTCTAACTTACGACAACGTTTTACTTCACTACCTCTGGCTACCATTCCATTAATGAAGCACATAAGCATACCCACGCATGCGCGCACACACAACACACATGCACACACGCACACACACATGCACGCACACTCACACACACACATTTCTGAAACAAATCTAGAATGTTTTTCAGTTGCTGACACGAAAACGTTAGTTTACTCTTTATCTCTCACTTACTTTCCCTTTCATCCTATCTTGTTTCCCACTTCATCTCTCTGCCTCCTTCTGTGTGTATGTATGTGTATGTGTGTGCGTGTTAACGTGTGTGTTTGTGTTTGCATGTGTGCAATCTACATATATATACAGTTGCATTGTAACATCTTACTAACTTCGACATTTTCACTTTACTTACTCTTGTATCATCGAAGACTGCTCTCTTTCTCATTCTCTCCTCCACTTTCTTTCACTCTTCCATTCCCTGCATCTCTCTCTCTCTCTCTCTCTCTCTCTATCTCTCTCTCTCTCTCTCTATCTCTCTCTCTCTCTCTCTCTATCTATCTATCTATCTATCTATTTATCTATCTCTATCTCTCTCTCTATTCCCCCCGTTCACTATCACAAGCCCTCTCAAACACGTTATTGCTGAAATAGTTTGTCTTACTTATCACGTTCTATTTTTTTTCTTTTAATGATTACCCTACTTGTTATCGCAAGTTAATTAATACACCATTGTTACATTGGCTTTCCAGTTTGACAAAATTCCCTTAATCAACTGACCGCTTTGCCACTGAATTTTTAATGTGAGAAATGGGAAATCATATTATTGGAATTAGCACCTCTTTTATGGAAGGTCACGAACAAAAATGTTTAAAACAATCTACAGTATACTATTGCCAATGAATTAAATTAGAAAATTAGGCAACAATAAGTAAAGCTAAAGGGTTCTTTAGTTAAGTTTCCAATTCATAGAAATGCCCCCGAAGGTATATGTTGGCATTGATTGCCGAGTGGTTAAGAAGTTCAGATTGCAACCACGTGAATTATGTTTCAATCCCAATATGCTGCACTTAAGGAATATATGTTTTTATGTGACCTTCAAATGATAAACACACCATGAGTGAGATTTGATAGGTGAAACAGGCGAAATGCAGAATGGCAAGAGACTAACGCAACCAAAATAATGTGTGTGTGTGTGTGTGTGTGTGTGTGTGTGTGTGTGTGTGTGTGTGTGTGTGTGTGTGTGTGTGTACTATTGGGACCATTGATTACTGTAATGCCTATTGTTTCTATCATTCATCGCCTTTTTTAATGGGTGGAATTCTGTTGAGCATAGGTGAGTTCGCTAATGTTTTGATGCACACTTGATAATGTGAGACAGAATATGTTACAATAAATCTTTGTACCTTGTTTTAAGTGCAACAACGAGATTGTGCCTTTTTTCTATGGCCAATACAAAAGTTGGAAAAATGAAGTTTACAACTAACTCTTTTAAAATTACATTGGTCAATAGTTACTTGTCGACTGAGTCATGTAGAATACTTAACGCATTGCTAATACCTTTTAACATGTAGTATCTAATGCATTTGTTGCATGTTATTTTGGATCTTTTGTTGTATCTCTTGATGTATTAGTTCATTTCAAAAACCACAGCCATACCTCGCAACTAGCATGACCTTGTATATCAAGTTTTCGCTAACTGTTTTATGTCCCTATGTAGTCTCGAACAAACATAGATACGACCTCGGCCCTTCCATTCTTGATCCAGAAGCTCACCGAGGATATGATAGCTGGCGGTAGAGCAGGCTGCTCCATCACTTGGCTGCTCCATCACTAGGCTGCCACTCATTTTCAGTGAGTCGACTGAAGCAACGTAAAAGCATTTGCTTTGTTCAAGGACACAACACATTTCCCGCTGCAGGAATCAAGCCCACCTCCTTATGATCATGAGCACTAGATCCTAAATAATAGACTGAGTATATTTATCTATTCGTGTGTTTGATGTAAATGACATGGTGCATCTGAAATCTCAATCTCTAAGCGTCATTTTATTGTGTGCATGCCTATATGTGTGTGTGTGTGTTTTTGTGTGTGTGTGTGTGTGTGTGTGTGTGTGTGTGTGTGTGTGTGTGTGTGTGTGTGTGTGTGTGTGTGTGTGTGTAAATGTTAAGAGAAGAATGAGAGAACGATAGAAAAAGGGAGACAGTATAAGCTAATATATCAAACTATATCTTCACTTTTCTGTTATACATTGCAATTCCCACTCTTTATTGTTCTATAGTCAATGTCGTCTCTTCTCAAACTCCTTTGCGCACAATAACTCCCTATGTGTTTTTTTTTATTTATGAGACTTTTTTCTTTTACTCTGTAGGATGAACTTATTTGTTACCGATAACGGTGTTAATTATAATATTATTGACGTAATGGCTTTTCAGTATAGCGATATTTCATTAATCAATTGACCGCTCTCCATTGAATTTTTAATGCAAGTGGTAAGAAATAATTTTATGAATAGCACCTAACCTACAATATGACGATCCACACGTAAAAATTTCTAAAACACCATACAGATTACTAAGGCGGCGAGGGAGCAGAAACGTTAGCACACCGGGCGAAATGCTTAGCGGTATTTTGACTGTCTTTATGTTCTGAGTTCAAATCCCGCCGAAGTTGACTTTGCCCTTCATCCTTTCGGAGTCGATAAATTAAGTACCAGTTGCGTACTGGAGTAGATCTAATCGACTGGCCCCCTCCCCTAAAATTTCGGACTTTGTGCCTAGTGTAGGAAAGAATATACAGCTTACTACTCATTCTAAACAAGAAACTTTTACAATAGGAATATGTAAAGGATTTATAGGTGAAATAAAGATCAAGGGGTTTTTCTTCTCGCGCAGAGCGGTAAACTGTAGGAGCTACTTACTGCAATTTCAATTTCTCCTCCTGATGGCGACTAACACCCTCACAATGTTGGAAACACTTCTATATTATCAACAGGTATATCAGAGTCACTAACCATTTCACCTCCTGACTTGTATACCTTGCCTAGGTGGAATAACAAGAATTAAATCAGTCTTCCCGAGCAGAGATTCATACTAATGCCTCTTGTAAATCACAGCCACTGTGAGCTGGTTTATGCAGATTATGTTCCAAACCACATTTCTGCAGGAAATAGCACACCGATCTTGTCGAAAAACCATAGTAGTTGAGTTCAATAGGGATTTCTACAGCGTCTCACCAACAAGTGACTCATCAACCGTGTCCTGATATTTGACATTCTTCAGTTGCCTATCCAAGTAACTGTGAGTTCAGCTGCGATATTTTATGATGGATTCAAAATTTGAGAAAATAGTATATACGACTTCAAACGCTAAGGTTTTCTAATTGTTCTATTGGCAATGCTAGTGCGACGTTTTTGCCGGTGCTGGTGACGTTTGTGGTTCTCATCTCGGCGTAGACAGCAGTGGAGGCCATAGGCGGCAGCGAGCAGTCAAATGAGTTGTTTCTCCATACCTGAAACAATAAGGCCTTTTGCCTTCAGTCTTCATATGTATCACCGTCCCATTCTGAAGACGGGTGTGGTCTGGGATTTTATTAATGTTTTCGGGTTTGATCTGGATGAGTATCTCCATGTCAACCCCTGACCAGTCCACCCTGGCAGTTCTTGTCGCTTCTATAGGGACAATCTCCGTCCCCTCCACGATTACGCATCTCCGAAGCAACTAAATATCTAGTCCTGGGGAGCGGGGTTCTAGGAATGCGGAGACGGACTGTACGTTTCCCCATATAGGAGGAATACATAATGACTTTTCTGGTTTTGCAGGGGGTCATTGAATGTTTCACAGCGACAGCTTCTGATTTAAACAGCAACGAAATGGTGCCGTATAGTTTGCCCCTCGCTATATATTCGATGTCATCTCTTATGCACCTCAGCGCCACCTTAATATCAAAGCCGTTCTTTTCATGTCTGCTGAGATGCATCCGAAAACCATTGTTCTCTTTACTGTTTCAATGCCTCTGATAGGCTCATCAGATTTGCCCAATTGTTCTCTTTAATTAGTTTCCATGTCTCTGGGAGCATTTGATCCCTATTTGTGAGGTATACGGTATATCGGTGCTTCGGTCTTGGCTGCTGCTGCTGCTGCAAAAGTATTTTTGATATTTTTAGTTGTACTGTTTGCGGTGTTGTTTTTGTTGTTGTTAGTGTTGCTGCTGCTGCTGTTGTCGCTCTCAGCGATTTTGTTGGTATTGGTTTTGTTGTTGTTGGTGTCGTCAATTTTGTTCTCGTTGTTGTTATTGTTGTTACTATCGCTACTGCCACCACTGCTGCTGCTTTCTTTTTCGTGGTTGTTGCTTTCTCTCACTACTACTACTGCGGCGGCTGCCGTCAATGTTGCAGCTGCTGTTGTCATTTCTACCGCTGTTAGTGTTTCTGCTACTATTGTTGTTACTGTTCGTTGTACTTTGTACCATGACAATCTTGTTCTTCTCCTCCTCCCCTTCCCCCGTATTGTTGCCCGTGATAGAGGGAAGGGGAGGGAAGTCTTCATCTATTACCATATTGGTAGGCGGATTTGTTTTGTTTTTCCTCAACTCTTTCAAAACGTGCTCCGCCATCTTGTTGAGTTGTATTGATTCCATTAAATTTTAACACCCACCGAATTTATTTGCTGGACTGAAAATCACCCCTCTGGAGGCTACACAACGATTAAAAAATAAACAGTAATAGGATCGTGGTGCTTCTATTCACAACTTGGAATAAAATGATTATTGCAAAAAGACACCAGACCTGGAGTAAATAAATATTTTGAACTGAACCGATTTGGAGTGGTCGAAAACACGTCCGATGTGTTTCGCAGCAAATATTATAATAATAATAATAATAGGTATAATAAAAAAATATTCAGACAAATACATAACAAAAACACCAGGACTTACAAATATATATAACATACAGAAAATTGCACTACTGGGTACTGCACACATTCTACGCAAAACACTTTCAATACAGTAAACATAAGAGCACCACAGCAAACCACAGCACATACCCAAGGCGCACAGAGCTGCGCTCGGTAGTGAAGTGAAAGCACGTTATAAAAATAAAACTACTGAATAATAATAATAATAACAAGGACAACAACAACAGCAATAATAAATATAACAACAACAACAATAATAATAGTAATAATAATAATAATAATAATAATAATAATAATAATAATAATAATAATAATAATAATAAGTGAAGTGAAAGCACGTTATAAAAATAAAACTACTGAACAATAATAATAATAATAATAATAATAATAATAATAATAATAATAATAAATGCCCTGATGCATTACCAGGCAGTGGCTCTCATGACTTCATATCATAACTGATTGGAAATGTTATCATGTACATTGTGCTGTCAATGCAGTAGAGTTGCTTGTTAATTGTTTGACCTTAACTAGCTGAGCATGTCCCTTAGTGGCTGACGATATGTGTACCTCTGATCACGCGCAGAAGTAGTGGGGGAGCATCATAGCCATGCGTTGAGAGGAATTGTTTAGGGTTTTAGATAATTCATCTTTGGAAACATGGGTGCTTCGTTCAACATCCTTAAACAACCCTTATTCAGGGACTTTTTGAACGGGATGGGCTACTCAATCTGAAGAAAATTCTAACTGGGCCCCATCTGCAAGGTCATGCGCTGTTTATCGTTATATGAGATTACTATGTCGCCTGGTGTACTCTTAACAGACGAGTAGTCATGATCGATATATTGGGCTTCGTATATTTTACCCCCGTGTCACTTTGATACCATGCACTACCCTCTCACTCAATAACAACAATAACAACAACAACAACAACAACAGCAGCAGCAATAATAATATTAATAATATTAATAATAATAATAATAATAATAATAATAATAATAATAATAATAATAATAATAATAATAATATATGATATATCATTAATGTAAACAATAATAGCATAATGGCCACAATAATATTAATAGTAGAATTTGTAGTAACAAAACTAACAGCAACAAAGTAAGTTCTGCATCACTAATACCAAACATTATAACAGTAGTAATTGTAGTTTACTCTGAATCCATTCCACGGGAATTGACTACAGCAATCAAGTGAGTAAAACCAATAATAATCTTGTCAATTGTTAGTCTACTTTCTAAACTTCTAATATTATCACGCAGAATTCCAACTGGGCAAGTGGCAACTATAATATTGGAGGTATGAGGGAAAGTGGTTAACCTTCGAACCGTTGATTGCACAGCTATAACACTTATAATTGCACTTATTCTAATGTAGATGTAGATTATGTAAATATTTATGACCGCACCAACTGTCCCAGCTCCCACGGCTCTCATAATAACATTGTTAATAATGATATTAGTCATAACGTCCATTACGAAATATTGAGTAGTTTACAAAAATTTTTTGGTTCTGGCTATAATCAACACTTAACTGGTACTAATTATACTGGCAGACAATCCTCCCCTAAATTGAGTAACTTCAAAAATAAGTCTTTATGTCCTCTTAACAACCTGTGCTTGACTCAAAATATTATATATAAATGTGATGTAATAACTGATACAAATACTTTTACTTACATAGGCTCGACCTCATGTAACTTCAAGTAGAGACTTTAGAGCCTTTCTTTTTCCTTTAAAAATCGGGATATTGCTTGTTCTGCCGCTTGCAGGGAAAGTGTAGGGATTGAAAGATAAGAAAAAAATTCAGTCCCACATTTCCTGAAATATTATGAGAAAAGCAACACCAAACGCAAATGAAGGCACAGTTGCACACGTTGCTGCGCCAAGTTGTGGGAGATCTTCAAACGTATCTAGAGAATGTTCTTAATAAAGGCGCTAAGGAAAAGTTCTTGCATAATATTAGACATATATCCACATACTTGTTACGGAATCTGCTTCTTGCAGCGCCCCCAAACCTTATATATATCCACTGACATAAATGTGTATATTATTTAATTCTTTGAGTGGCTTCCTTTTTGCTGCTCTGCCATATTAGCCAAGTTTGTGGAGATACCTGACATCTGTTCTGGGAGTGACATCATCTTGTTCTGCTATATCAAAGGCCTTGCAATGAGGATTATCCTCCACACTTCACTTACCAAAGCAAAGGGTGCTGTCAGAGGGCGCTGGTCGACCTGGCCAAGATGACGTTGACTCCTTCCCCCCTGTGGTGAATTGCACAATCACCCTATTAACTGTAGAAAACGGAATCCTAAGGTTTTCTGCGATTTCACCTTCAGATCGACCCACAGTATGGTTTCTTTGAAATTTGAGCAGTTCCAAGGCTTCTTTTATCCGTGGCATGATTAAACCGTCACATATAGAACCTGAAGCATAAAAATGTCCATTAATAAAAATATAAACCTTTTGAAGTTAAAATAAACATAAAATAATGTTTTATGGGGTAACTATTTACTTCTGTCATATCTGCGTATTTGTGTGTGTATATATATATATATATATATATATATATATATATATATATATATATATATATATATATATATATATATATATATATATATATATATATATATAGGCGTGTGTGTTTGTGTCTGTGTGCAAATACACACGTCTATACTTATGTATATGTGTATGTGTATACATAGATGAGTAGAATATGAGCTCAAACACATAAGCAGGAACGTGGAAATGTGTGACTGGTTATGGATTGAAATAAATTTAGAATTGTACCTAGTATGTCTGTATATGTGTAGGTATATGTGTGCATACGTATATACTTGTATGTATGTCTATATATACATATATATATACATTCATACATACATATGTGGAGACATATAGACATGAGTGTAAATATATGTATATTCGTAAGTATGTCTGTGCGCATGAGTGCATGTGAGTGTTCTTATCTATAGGTAGGCATGTATATCTGTGTAAGTACATATGTATATATATAGATTACTTAAATTTATACACACGTTTATACGTATGTACATATATGTATAGATATACATATATGCATATATATGTATATAAATAAGTATGTTAATAAATGTGTCTATGTATAAGTGTATATAGATATATAATAGGATATTTTTAAGTACGCGCGCATGTATACATATATGTGTATATGAATGTATATATATATATATATATATATATATACGGACAGACAGTTGTGTATGTGTGTATCTATATGTGCGTGTGTTTGTGTGTGTGTTTGCAGATATATGTGTGTGTGCGCATGTGTATATATATGTATGAATGTATGTGTATATTTATATGTATGTATATATATATATATATATATATATATATATATATATATATATATATATATATATATATACATAAATATATATATATATATATAGATATATATATATATATATATATACATAAATATATATATATATATATATATATATATATATATATATATATATATATATATAGAGAGAGAGAGAGAGAGAGAGAGAGAGAGAGAGAGAGAGAGAGATATCTGCCGTA